>NC_029792.2:70388315-70393040 GCF_000816755.2 Arachis ipaensis
TTAACTAAGCTTCATTTGAAATTTAGAAATTTATTGTCTCTTAATTTTGTTTTTATCCTACTGTATTTTAGTTGCTTGGGGACAAGCAACAGTTTAAGTTTGGTATTGTGATGAGCGGATATTTTATACGCTTTTTGGCATCACTTTCATATAGTTTTTAGTAGTTTTTATTTAGTTTTTATTAAGTAAAACTATTCAAAAGCTACTAAGTCCCGCTCATCTGATTTTAACTAAGCTTCATTTGAAATTTAGAAATTTTTGGACTCTACTATGAGTTTTTGTTTTTTAGGCAATTTCAAGTATTTTCTGGCTGAAATTTAGGAGAAGGAGCAGAAGTCTGATTTAGAGACAGAGAAAGCACTGCAGATGCTGTCTGGATCTAAACTGCCTACATTCGGAAGAGCTCTTCTGGAGCTATAGAAGTCCAAAAGGAGCGCTCTCAATGCCTATGGAAATCTGACTTCCAGAGCTTTCAAGCAATATATAATAGTCCATACTTTGCTTCGGATTATGAGGCCCAAAATTGGCGTTCAACGCCAGCCATCTGACCAGTTCTGGCGTCCAGTGCCAGAAAGGAATTCCAAGCTGGAGTTCAACGCCCAAAAAGGTGCCAGGACTGGAGTTCAATGCCCAAGAGACCCTAAGGCACGTGGATCTCACCAAAGCTCAACCTAAACACTCACTAAGTATGCCCTAGAAGTGGATTTTAGTACTAAATAGACTGTTTTACCCTTACTAGTCATCTGTTTAGTATTTAAGGAATTTTATTTATGTAATTCAGAGTTTTAACAGACACTTTCAATCATCATACACATTTATCATTGTTTTTACTTCAGTATGAGTTTCTAAACCTCCTAGGTTGAGGGGAGGAGCCCTGCTGAGTCCTATGAATTAATAAAAGTATTTTTGTTTCTTCTTCGATCCGTGTTTGATCTATCTCTAAGATGTATATCCGATCTTCATCGTGGTGAATAGGATGATCTGAAAAATTAGCTCTGTTCATCACACTAAGACGAACGTGCCTGACAAACACCCGCGTCTACTTGGGTTTGTGTGAATACTTGGAAAAAAAGCACGAGCCAATAGCTATGTTTATACATCTCTCAGACGGTTAATCGATGACTTCGTTGGGACTTCTCGAGACACCAGTTCAGCCGATTTCCGGGGAGATTAGGGTCTCCGTGGTATAGGCTAAAATCTAAAGAAGCAGCGTTCTCTGATCCGGAGGATTCGACCTTGTCTATGGCGTCTTGAGTAGGATCGCCAAGAGACTGACTTGCTAAGAGCTTCACCCTCCGTCAGATTGAATGACCATGGGCAATGGCGTTTGACCTGTAGCAGAGGAGATCAATGACCACGGGCAATAGCTTTGATCACTTACAGCTTGCCATAGAAGAAGATCATTCACAAGCAAGAAAGACAGTAATACCAAAGTTCATTCAGAAAGACAAAGTAACTTCGACTCTCAACTCTATTCCTATCCTTATTTCTACTTAACATCCAAACAATTATGACATATAATCTTTCAAGGTTTACATAAACTCTCTGATTGCGCTTGACTAAGACCTGAAAGACAACCATTGCTTGCTTCAAGCCACAATCCTCGTGGGATCGACCCTGACTCACTCAGGTATTACTTGGATGACCCATTGCACTTGCTGGTACTGCTGCTATATGAACAGTGTGAGGTTTGCGTACATGCGCACTCCACCCATTTGGTGTAATAGTCGATGGCCACAATTAGGTATTTGACCTGACCGGGGCCGACGGAGAGAGGTCCCAATAGGTCGATCCCCTATTGAGAGAAAGGTTGGGAGGCCATCAACAGACTCAGCTCTGCTGCCGGTGCATTGTAAAAGTTGGCATTCTCTTGGCATTTCTTTTATTTTATGATTATTTTTTTTCATATTATTGACTTATTCTTGATTTATTTTACGATTTTAACTCTTAATTTATTCTTCTTTTTTATGTAGGATTCAAACATATTAGAATAAACCATCACTACCATTACATCATGAAAAAAGACTTGAGGATTCTACAATGTGATGAATTATGCTTTGTAGTTTTTGTATATGTGATAAACCACTATTTTATGGTATATTTTGGATTGAATTGAGTGGATTTTGTCAACTATTCTTACACTTATTCATGTAAATTGCATGTTTTTGAGATTCCTTCCTAATTTGTACTTAAGAATGAAAGCATGCTTCCTAGGCCTTAAAATTGCTAATTTTTAAGCCTCTCTTATTACCATTTGATGCCGTGATATGTTTGTCAAGTGATTTCAGGGTTTATTGGACTGGAATGGCATAGAGGATGAAAAAGAAGCATGCAAAAGTGGAAGGAACACAAAAATTAAAGATTTGAGAAGCTGGTCTCGACGCATACGCGTGGCTGATGTGTGCACGACCAAGAGCATCATCCATCGACGCGTACGCGTGATTGAAGCGTACCCGCGACCTTGCGCAAAGTTCGATGACGCGTACGCGTGGCTGACGCGTACGCGTGACAAGCAATATGTTTGATACTTTGGTTGTTTTATGGATATGTTTGATATTAAATGTTTGTTGTTGTTAATGTCTTTATGAACATGTTAATGTCTTTGTTGTTATTAATGTCTTTGGAGATAAGGAACATGTTGTTATTGTCTTTGTTGTTATTAATATCTTTAGAGACAAGAAACATGATGTTTGATATGGTTTTTTTATTTTTTTAAATTTTTTAAAATTTTTTAATTTTTTTTAAAATTTGCGGATATTCGTGGAGTCTCTGTTCCCCGGCGGTTACGGGATCCCCGTTATCCGTTGCGGGGACGGGGCGAAAAAGGGGACTGGATATGGAGGCAGGGGGCGGGGGGCATGTCCTCGCCCCCATGGGTACCCGTTGCCATGCTTAAGTAAAAGTAACAAGAACAACAGTGACTCAAGGCCAATCAAGGAAACCTAAGTATTAAAGACAACATACTAGTATCAACGTCATTTTTCAGGGACTACTTAGAACAGTCTCATGGAAACAAAACCACAAACGATCCTCGCCACACTAGCAAGACAAAACCTTCAGAGAACCCAAGATGAAGAAATCTTGGAAGCAAGAGTCATCGAAAATCTAGAATAGAAAGAGAAGCTAAGGTTCTTTATGAAGAAAGGAAGAAATGGAAAAGCTTTTAGAAATGTGGAAAAGGAGAAGAAGGAGAACCAAAGTGCTTTATAAGAGAAAAGGGGCAAAAAAGTCCTCTCAAACCCCTCTTAAAGACGTGCACATATCCCAAGAAAACTGCTGCACAAAGTTAGCCTCTCATTTAAAGCGGGGTAACTTTTAAAATTTTAAAACACGTCGAGTACCCGACTTCTAGAAAGACGGTGTACCCGACATCAAAATAAAGACCACAAATTGTTTGAGCCCGACCTCTTGAAAGCTCAGAACTCAAGGAGGGGAACTATTCATATCTTGACCTAACAACTAAAGACAGGCCCAATCTATAAAGGGGGTCTCCAACTCATACCTAACCTCTTTGAAGAGGTCGGCCGGTATTGGAAAGGAGCCCTGCTTTGCTTGTCCAAGCAAGTAACTGCCTTTGCAAATCTTTCCCACTATCTCTATCTTTTCTAAAAAATAGGTACCAACAAATTTCTAAGATAAAGAGAACGATTATCCATTAATAAAGATGAAACTACTCCAACAAAGGTGGTTATTGACTCTACTATAAGGGTCAGTTTGGTTAAACTTCTTAAATAAGTTCTTTTGAAAAAGGAGCTTAAATTATAAGGACTTTTATTAATATTAACTTTTAAATAAGTTATTTTGAGTTTGGAAAGTTATTATAAAAGTTCTTATTTTAAAGTTGTGCATTAAATAGGAGTGATAAAATAGCTTTTGAAAATGGGAGAAGTCACATTTTTTAACTTCTTCAAAAGCTCTTAAATAACTTTTTGAAAAGTTAAAAGTTTATCTAAAAGATTGTACCAAACACATTAATGTAACTTTCTATAAGTCAAAAGTTGAAAAAAGTAGCTTTTTGGTGTTTCCCAAACGGACCCTAAGTCCACTGACATCCCTCAAGTATAATTCACGTTCTAAACTACTAAAAACTTGCAAAAAGTCCTTGATGATTTAAACATCGGAGTCTCTTGGAGGTACCACCCCCTCCTCATGAGGAACTCGGACGATGGCACCTCGACACCAAACAAGTCGGATGCTGCCTCAGAAGGATTTTGGACCTCACGTCTAGACCCAAATCAATATTTCAGGTAACTCTCGGAACAATAACGATGTTTAATTCTTCATCATGCATAATAGTGGGTTTTGGTAATCCTATTTTTGATTTACTTGTGTTTATTGGACTAATAATATTTTTTAGGAAATCAATATTGTGAGATACTAATTTTAACATATTTCTTAATATATAGTAGTGGGTTTCCTATTTTTGATTTACTTGTGTTTATTGGACTAATAATATTTTTTAGGAAATCAATATTGTGAGATACTAATTTTAACATTTAACATAATTTTTTACATTAATAACGTGAATAGTCATCTAAAAGAACGAATGTGATTACACCAGTACGACTGTATTACACTGTCAGTGCATCAAAATTAAATTCTATATATTAAAATATACACAATAAAAATAAATTAAATAATATATATTTATATATAAATATATAATAATTTATTTGATGATTAATATGATTAATTATATTTTTATATAACCAATTGTAGTAACTA
>NC_029792.2:70399206-70404838 GCF_000816755.2 Arachis ipaensis
CACCAAAGATTAGAGAGATTATATAATTTATCTTATTATTTATACATATTCATCATCACATCAACTTGCTCGTGTAAGCTACATTGATCCAGCTTTCTCTTACTATGCATAAAAAGAAAAAGTATTCATGATGATGGATTATAATCTATTGGAAGTGACATGCATGTTGAAAATATTGGGTATAGGTTACAATCTATCTATGGAATTATTATGATGAACATTTTGTATGTGCCTGCCAGATGGATATATATAATACAGCCACACCCACACGTGAATTATTATTTGATTGTCAATGCAACTTTTATCTCTCTCACTCTTTCATGAGTTCCAAAGTCAACGTAACGTAATTGACAATTTCCTCCTACCGTGACTTCAAATTCAATACATTAACAGAAATAGAGGAGAAAAACTGTTTCTTTTTATTTTTAATAAAAAAGTCATCAAAAAAACAGGATTAGGATAGTGTGTGGATATTATTATTATAATTATGGTTTGAAAATTAAAAATACATATATAATGTTGATTATTTGATTGAGCTTAAAATAGACTAAAAAACCGTGTGCACTTTGATATGATCGTTGTCATAAAAAAAAGTAAAAACTAATAATCATGCACAAATCGTACATCAAATTCAGGAAAATGAGTTTTGTCTTTTGTGTATATATAGATATTATTAGGGTTAAGTATTGAAATCGTCTAAGGGGCTAAAATTAAATTCGTTTCCGACCTTTTTTTTGTTATTAAAATCATCCCGAACGTTCAGATACACTTTAAAATCGTCTTCAAGTGCATTAAAAAATTTTAATTTCAAATTTGCCCCTGAACCCTTTGACGCTTCGTGTTTTATTCCCGCAAAACGGCTTCATTATGTGAGTAACGTTACACAAATGAACATTGATCCTTCACCTTCAATGATGCCTTAACAGAGTGAGTGCTGGCCTGAGGAGTAGCGTCACTGCGTTTGCATTGCGTGGAAAAGGGTGGAAGAGGAGCTCGTTCTCGTGGCAGTCATCTCGAATCAAGTACGTGTGCAGCATTTGTTTTGATTTTTTGGAGCTTGAACTTAATACTGTGTGAAGGGTATTTGATGGTTTACAAATGGGAGTTTGGTGTGATTTTTGTTTGTAGGTCTTAGGTGAGGGTAATGGGAACCTTAAACCTGATTGTCTACCATGGTAGTAGATTTGGGTATGACAATGGTACATTGAAGTATATAGGGGGAGAAAGGACTATGATCGAAGATGTTGATATGGATTGCTGGTCTCTTTTTGAGGCATATTCTGAGGTGGGACAGTTTGGGTACACAAAGAAAAAAATTGCAGCTTTCTGGTATAAGGACCCAAGTTTTGAATAGTTAGAGAACGATTTGAAGTTATTTGAGGGAGATAGAGATGCCATTGAGATGTGTAAAATAGCGGGAAAGAGGGGTCATGTTGATCTGTACGTGGTCCATAAGGTTGAGGTTGATGAAGACTTTCCTGAAGTAGGGTTTCTTGATGTTGGAGGCCCAGGTGAACAGGTTCAGGAGGCGGAGAGGGCCAATGATGAAGAAGTACATAATCAGAAACAATTGGTGATCTATCAGGGTGATGGGGTCAGGAGGTGGACAGAGCTAATGCGAAAACGATTAAAGAGGAAGATAAGCTGAACCCGGATGAGCAGGTTAAATCAAATAGTGATGAGGATAGTGATGATGATGTTTTCATTCTATCTGATGGTGAGGTTGACAGTGCAGATGATGTGATGTTTACAGATAGTGAAGAGGAGTACGATGATGAGAGCAGATTTAATGAAGTAAGAGGCGGGACGGATGGTGATCGGGTTGAAAAAGGAAAAGGGGTTGCAGGAGGTGATTTCAGTGATGAGGAAGGGTTCAATAGTGATGAAGTTGATGTGGATTATGAAGTGGGTGGTGGTTCAGAGAAAGAGGACAGCGAGGATGATGATAACAATGAAGCAATTAGATATCCGATCCATAAATATGTGAAAGAGATGACAAGGTATAAATGGAAAGTTGGAACTGTGTTTGTTTCAAGGGAGGAATTTAAGAACACTGTAACAACTTATTACTGAATTACACTAGACTGTGTTCTGCCTAATATTATGCTGGTTCTGTTTAATGAATTTTCTTATTTGAGTTGATATGTTACATAGTTGATTAACAGAAGAGTTCAGTCACAATTTTCTTGCTAACAGATAAATTTGTCATTCCAATTAATTGTCAAATTACAAGGAGATCATTTCACTCACAAAATTAATCACCAAAACCCTAAACTAACCCCAGATGTTCAACAAAATCCAGTACATCTCAATTTACATAACTCAGACCCAATCAAACAAATGCAAACTGAACACTAAATTCTCCCCTAATTTCATCAACCATACTTCAATGGCATCACACACGCTACCCCCTCCCTCTGATTGAACCAAATCTGCGACCAGAAGCAAAACAAAACAACCCATCCAGAAATTCCTAACACTGCAGCAACCTTGAACTTTCACTCACTGTCTCTCACTTTTGCTTTCAGGGCCGCAACTTTCCTCTTCATCCTTGCAACATGAGGATCCTCACTCTTTGCTTCTGGGTCTGTCCATCGGAAGAAATCACACACCTCCTGGATCTGCAGCAACCCACCAGAATCAGAGTCCAGAACAAACAATACATTTCCATCACCCACCTACAGAAACTTAAAACCCTAATCTCATAGTAGACACACCCCCAAAATCGTCGCCCAGAATTATTCCTCGTTCCTGAAATCCTAAGTACGGGTCTCTCTCCATGTCCACACACAAGCTCCTTCTTCTGCGCAGACGACCGACTCCGACATGACTGTGAACTCTCCGCAGCCATGGCTCCACTCACCTTCGAAAGCCCTTCCTCCTTCTCTACTTCGTTGGTTAGGGATGACTGCTCTGATTTAATCCCAACCCTCCCAAATCAGAACTTTATATAAATAAATAAATAAACAAATAAATTAACTTTATTTATTAAAACTTCCAACGGACAGTAACAACTAAAGAGTAAAAGTGTCCAAAAATTTTGTTTTGAGGGGGGAAGGACAAATTTAAAGTGTATCTGAGCATTTGGGATGATTTTAATAACAAAAAAAGTCGAAGGCGAATTTGATTTTCACCCTCTTACCTTAGAGACGATTTCAGTACTTAATCCATATTATTATATCTCTCGCTATTAATTTTGAATCGCATACATATCTTATTATTATTGAAGGGGTTTGAATCAGTGGCGAAACTTGAAGATAAAATTGGATTGATAGCGTAGGATATGACCATTTCTATTAATCAAACTCTTTGAGATAGTTCTACTATTTTCATGTGATTTTAAAATTATAGATTCAAACCATAGAATCAATCACTGATCTAATTATTAGGTTAGTCTGCTTATATTATATTCTTTGTGTATAGTTCTTTTTTAAATTTTACATTAACATAGAATGGTTGTGTACCAGATTGCAAAATTAATTTGTTTACGGGTTTATGTCTCATTATTGTAAAAAAACAAGAATGAATAGTGGAGAATTGGAGAATTTGATGATGGGTTTGGCAGATGAGACCCATGTGGTAGCAAATTAAATTGACCATTAATTTCCATATCTTTATTTTTATTATCTTGGTTAGGTAGTTATAGGTTCCCCATTATTTTTAGGTATTGAATTTAGGTGAAGAGGGGTCACGTGTGCCACAAAATGTCTTCATGGTAAGGTACAGTGGATTCATATTGTGGCGGCAAGTGTAGTTTTCTTGGCATTTTGGTTTTTGATTGAAGAAGAAAAAAAACTTTAGATATGATTGAGTACTTTGAGCGAATAAATTTCTCAATTCAAAGTCTTAACTAACATACATCAAATTGAACTGTTTTTCATTGCAATAGTGATCATGCATGCTTGCTTATTAATGCTACATATTAATAGGATTCAGATGCACGTGTGTGATGTGAATCAAAGAATGAATGTTATGAAAACATGACAACGAATGTTAAGTCAGTTTTGAGGTGCCATTTCAAGCTAATTGGAATTTCTTTTACCAGTTGATACTGTTTCTGTTACTTGTAATGTTTAATTTCTATACCCTTTATTTTTTTAGAAATATTTTTTTAAGTTTATGTTTTACATTTGAAATTAAACAGGTTTAATTTATGGCAACTACTCAAATGAAGATGGCAAAAACATCTTTTTATAAAGATGCTTTATTTAAAAGTGTGACTTATTTATTTAGCTACACTTTAAACAAAGACAACACTTTTATAAATATCAAAATCTAACTATACAATCTATCATCTAAGAATAAAAAAAAAATATTTTTACATAAAAACAATTATAAAATTTTTATTGTAGTATCCACCTTAATTTATGGAATTTTTTTAATTAAGTTATGCTTAATAATTATACGAAACATATACATACTAAACAAGTGACACGAAAAACGCAGACTTCCGTCGAATTTACCGTAAACAATCGCAATGAAGTTTTGCTTTTTCTTTTTGTTTTTTTACTTTTATATACATAAATCAATCGTAGTAACTTATTGCGATTTATAGCCAAAGATAATTTGCATAAGTTTGTCTATAAATTGCATTGATATATAGGTAGATTTTATTACTCCTTATAAACTTTCTAAACATTGTTGCAATTTATTAACTATTTAAAATGTGTTAAATCAACTATCTTTATTAATTTTGTGCGATTTACTTGTTACTTAGTAAAGATACAATTTTGATGTGATTTTACAAAGAAAAATATTAGAGGACTATTTGAATTTAGTATTTATATTTTTTGTCATCAATTTTAATTTTTAGCTATTAATAAAATTTTTTTAGTCTAATAATCCAAGAATATATTTTAATCTATACTTTTAAATATTGATGACTAACTACTAATAAAAATAATAAATTTTAGTGTCCTCTAATATTCCTCTTTTACAAATAATAAAAATAAGACATTTGTATAAAAAAATATTATGATAGAACAAACACATTATTAATTAATGTTTTAGTTAATATTAGTAAAAAGAAAAACCTTATTAAATTGTGAATTCATTTCAGACTATTTAGCAGTTTTGGATTTAGAGGATTTAGATCTTAAAAGTAAAAATAATATCTCAAAGATTATTTTTGTCCCAAACATTTGGAGTAAGTTTTAAAATTGTCTCTAATATTTAAATCGTCTTATTCAAGTCTCTAACGTTTCAAAATCGTCTCAATATTATTCTGTTGTTAGTGATCTGTTAATAGATTGATGGTAAGACGACATTAAAAGAATTTTGAAATGTTAGAGACTTAAATAAGACGAAAACGTTAGAAATTTAAATAATACAAAAATTTTAGAGATAAAAATGATACATTACTCTTAGAAAAATTATTAAATCAAGTAAAATGATAGTGAATTTTAACGAAAAAAATTGCATTATAAATTCAGGATTTTTACTCACACTTGTAGAATGGCTACTAGATAAACTTTCAAGAAAGAAAAAAAAAGAGCATGGTACATATATAATAATATATAAATTATACTTTTTTTTCTCTAATATATCGAACTTTTTTAATATTTAATTTAATTAAACTTTATTTTAACTTTTAAATAAATTTTAATTTTTTTTCAATAATTTCAATTTGTTA
>NC_029792.2:70405898-70407123 GCF_000816755.2 Arachis ipaensis
ATGATTAATTGTAATTTATTTATATGTGATTAAAAAATAATTGAATAACTACATACCATAAAAATTTAATATTATTAAAGGATAAAATTAAATTTATTTCTAAGTTAAAAATAAAGTTTATTTAAATTAAATATTAAAAAAATTCAGTATATTAGAGACAAAAAAGTATAATCTATACTTTATTATATATGTATCGTACTTATTTTTTTTGGAATTTTATCCATTAATTATTCTAAAAATATCTTATGATGAGTAAAAATCTTGAATTCGTAATGCAATTCATTCTATTAAAATTTATTTTCATTTTACTTGATTTGGTAATTTTTTTAAGAGTGATAATATTTCACTTTTATCTCTAATATTTTTATCCTATTTAAATTTCTAATGTTTTAAAATTGATTTAATATTATTTTACCATCAACTTTAATTTATTAACAAATCATTAATGGCAAGACAATATTAAAATAATTTTAAAACGTTAAAAATTTCAATAAAACAATTTAAATATTACCGTTAAAACTTACTCTAAACCTTAGATAACATTTAAATATATATATATATACTTTACTCTCCCATCATAAATTATGGACATCGAATAATTTTCGCGTCATATAAACACTATGAAAAGGTGAATGCTTTTAGGCTTATCTATATAAGTACCCTTTTCCACCTTCTACCGTTGGTGTCAGAAAGTTTCAAACTTTTTGTATTAATAGGCAAGTAGTTTTATTAGCTTTGGTTTCTTAAGTAATTTTTTCTTTAGCAGTTCGCTACAGAAGTTTGTTTTCTTGAAAGAATTGTTTGAATTTGGATGTACTATTTGATTATTTGACAATCAAATGTTTCTTAATTATCGGAAAAATAAATGGTTAGGTTTTAATCAAAAGCATGCATTGTCCTTGAGCAAGCTAGATAGGTTGCAAAGTGCAAACTGATTTGCACTGTGTGAACAAACTCAACATCAACGTCTGATCAGTCTTAATTATTCCACTACCTACCATTTTGCATGCATGCCACCATTATTAAGAAGGGATCAAGTTTTTTCAAAGTAGGCCATAGCTTGTTCCATCACATTCTTTTTTGTGTATATAAAATATCCATATACTTATATATATTGGGAGCTATCTATGGGAGAAAACTAGAAAACTGAGTTTATGAGACTAACATAAATAATTAAATTTAGGCCTTATAGTTTAAAACATTGTAGAAAAAAAAATTAGCATAT
>NC_029792.2:70407196-70426499 GCF_000816755.2 Arachis ipaensis
TAACGTTTGGTTATTATTGATTGTAAAAAAAAGTGTTAATAAAAGTATATATTGTCAATAAAACCTTTTGGATAATTGAATAGCCGTTAAAAATAATTTTATACCATTTTTTCTCTAACAATACTGAATATTTTATACAATTAGTAACTGTAAAAAATACCCTATCAAAATAACTAGTTTTATTGCCCATCCAAATTGCTTATTTTTCTTGTACAAATGAATTATCAGAATTAAAAAAAAATCATATGATTTTTTTTTAAATGTTAGTCATTTGTATACAACATCTTATTATTATGACGCTGGGTTGCTCCTATTATTGTTATATAAACTCATTTCTCTTACTAGATAGTAGATACCTCTTATTTGAATTCCAACTATAAGTACTTAGTTTTATATATTGGTCTAAATTTTAATTAAGTAAATAATATATTTATTTAAAATAAACATATATAGACATTTTCTCAAATTAAACTTTTTTAATCAATATAATGTCTTACCTATTCTAAAGAAATTAATAGAACAATGATATCGTTAAAGAAATTTTTAACGGACTTATATAAGTCTAGCTTTCAGAAAAATAAAATACCAAATAATTTCCTGAAAAATCGAAATGTTAGATTTATAGATTCTTAAAAACTTGTATGTTTGACTCAATTCATCCTTCTATAAAAGGGTTAGGGTCCGTTTGGAAACTTTAAAAGTTATATTTTTTAGTTTTTGACTTATAAAAAATAGTGGTATTAATATTTGGCGTAATTTTTAAAATCAAATGGTAGCTTTTTAAAAAACTATTTAAATAATTATACAAAAGTTAAAAAAAATAAATTTTTTTATTTTTAATTAATTAATATATTCTATGATTTTAATTTGGGCTTCTTCTGATCATCTGGAATCCAAGATCAATAGTTAGTGAAAGATTGCCCTACCACTAGTTAAAGTAACACGCATGCATATTTCATGCATTTTCTGGTACTTGCTGGGAACGCTGCACCAATAATACATGAACTAAAAGAACAAATCAAAAGTTATTACCAATCATCCAAATGTGGTAGAAACTAGCTAGAATCCACTAATTACATGAAAGTAAAGCAAGAAAAAATAAAGGGGAAACGATTGTTATCGAAGTCAAATTAAACTTGAAACAAAGCTTAGGAATATGAGTGTTAAGCCAATCATATTAAGGCATCTGACACAAAAGGATCATGCTTTTGAGCCAAAAGAATCTAAAATTGATCCATTGTGTAAATCTATGGTGATATATATCTAGAATGTGACAACCAAAGGCATATATATATAGCAGTAAGTGACAAATTAAACCAAATTTCTACAATAATAATAATTACTTAGTTAAGAAGCTATTTGGAGAAGAGTCAATGCAGTATTTATGTAGCCAACCAAAGAAATGGTAATCATTAAGGATTACAACATTGAGTCTAATTTTGGAGAATAAATTAATGCACACACATTTATATAAGAAATCATAAGGTTTTTGGTCATGTGTCTATATTCAATTATCCTTTTCTCGTTAAATATAGTATATAGAATTTAATTTTTACAGATAACTATACTTACATTTGNTGTCATAACTATTCAAAATATATCAGGAATACAAAACCGAATATCACTATAAATTTTTTAAATTATATCTTATATTTTGAGTAGTAATCAATAGACGAGGCTCTTAAAGGTTTGAAAAGTCTAGCCACTCACCTAGCTGATGCACCTTATAATAAATGATCAATATCCAATGTCTGCATAACATGTACGGTTAGTTTCCATTCAAACTAAAATGGTGAAAGTTTTTGACGAATTTCATGCTAATGAGAGTGATGTTGTGCCTATCTGAAACCACTAAAGTGCATACATTATATATATATAAGCTTTTTAATTAATTTTTCTAGTCTGATTAAAACAAGAGGGTATGCATCAATGCAACTGTACCTTAAGTCATTCTTCTTTTGGTTGATAGCAACAATTCATGTCATTTTGCTAAGAAATCACCATCAAATTTGGAAGGAAGAACCATGCACTATATATGAATCTAAAAAACGACAAATTAAAGTCATTTTGATAATACCAAGTTCACGTGACATGCCTTATTTAGTTTGGTGCCACGTGTAATTAATGAAGCCGCCCACAATCCAAAAGGTAACAAATTAGAAGGTTTCTGTTCATCAAAATGGTTAGACGTTTAGACTTAAAAACTTGGTGAAATGCCAAAAATATAGGGCTTACTCACACTTGCCATTCTAACATTACTACCCACTAATGACAAGGATAAAGGTTACTAGCACTCAAAATGTGACTTTTGATAGGGAAATTACACACTGCAAAACCCAAATGTGGAACAGATTAGATGTTTTTTAATTGGTTTGGAGCACTTAAACACGAATGTAACCACACATGTGGTACTTAATCAACATGTGAAGATCAAATTCATATTTGACCAGACACTTCAGTCTTCGGAGTAGTTGGGAAAACTCTTAATTGGTATCTTAATTTATGAATAGAATATAATCCAAATATACATATATTTTTGTAAAGATAAGACTAAATATGATAGAAATCAATTTAGTCTCTTAAATTTTATAGATATGGATGCATGGCCAGTTTACTCTATTAAGTTTCACACATTTAGTGCAATGTTAGCTAGCCATTAGGATATCATAACGGCAGTTAACTACGTACACAAATATTTTGTTAATTAGATTTGTGACAATTAGATATTGATCTAGTAGTTAGTTCACTCATCTATTTAAATAAATGTCAAAAAATTTAAATTTTACTTTATGTATGCAATAATTTATGGCTAACAACAAATTTTAAAGGAGACTTCAATTTACGAAGGATTAATCCTTAATTTATCACATTAGAAAATAGTGTAAAAACTAAAATTTAAAAAACAAAAATAGATTTGTGACTAAAAGACTACTTCAATTCATGGTTATAAAACTTAAGAACCAAATTTAATATATTTAAAACTCATGGATCAAATTAATCGAATAAACAATACCAAAAACAAAAAAAAAATAATCGGATAAAAATTTAAAGACCAAATTAAACCTTGTCTCATAATTCATATATGCTCTAACAAATTAATTATTACGATTATTGCAATATATGAAGCAAACCAAAATATGATTACCAAAATATATAAAATCAATTTTGATGGCTTTTATTTTGATAGAGGGAATTGGCCAGAGACCTGTTGAATGAAATGAGAGATATATCCTTATTACTTAAGGGTGTGTAGTTGGGAGAATTATAAAGTATTTTTAAAAATATTAAAATAAAAATATTATATTCTTATGTTTGATTTAAAGTATAAAAGATTATTCTCAGATAAGTTTAATTTTTGGGAATTAAAATTAGGGCTGATAATGGGTAGGATAGGGTAGGGTTTGCTCTCTATCCTAATCTTATCTGCGAGTTAAATTTTTTTTTTAAATTCTACCCTATCCTATTCGCGGGTTGAAAATCTCTCCACCCTAATCCTACCCGCATCTTAAAGTTCTAAACTCTACCCTACCCTACCCGACCATACCTGTAGAAAAATAAAAAATTTTTAAGCAAATATAAAATTCAACCATTCCAAATTTCATACATATTAATAAAATAGAAAATAAAAAACTAAGTTCAAATTAAAATTAAAAACAATAAAATCTTAAAGAAATCCAACATAAAATTACAAATAATATGATCATCAACTAACTTAGTGGTTATTTCAAGTTTTTATAAGAGAAAGATTATGAGTTCAATACTTACTTTTTTCACTACATACATAACTTTTACATATATATTATATAATATATTAGGGGTGCGAGTAGGGTAGGATAAGGTATACCCTGAACCCGTACCCTACCCTACTCGCAGGTAAACTCGCACCATACCCTACCCGAATGGGTTGGTCCGGGTTGAGTACCCGCGAGTACGGTATATAATGCCAGCCCTAATTAAAATACAATCATTTCAATTTCCACCTTTTCTTGAATATATTTGATTCCCGTGAGAATAAAATTTGAGTAACAAAGTAAAAAGACTAAATTATCCTTACTCAACTAATCCTAATCTCCTCTTTCACTTTTTTCTCTTCCTCATTTCAAATTCAAACTAAACCCTAGCAGAGTCACTTTCTCTACCTCTTTTTCAAATTTAGGGGTGTTCATGGGTTGGGTGAAATCGGATTTGATGTGACCAAAATCCGACCCGAAATATATACCGGACCTATTTGTTAGAGCCGAACCCAATTCTAGACCCGATGAAACCTACACACTTTCGGGCCACGATTATACCAGGTAAAAAATGCGCCGTTAACATTACTTTCTGGGCAATTTACCTATATATGATAAATGCTGAAAACCTTTACCTGATTACAACAATTGAAAACTTGTTTCGTGAATGTCTTGTTTCACTTTCTATATAATCCGTGGAAGCCAACCACGATTTCCAGATTACACATAAACTGTGGCTGGTAGCAAAGGTTTACATGCAAGAAGAGCTCAACGTAAACCGTTGGAGGCAGCCACGGTTTACCCTTGGTGAATGCAAGATGGAAACCGTTGGAAGCAGCCATGGTTTATGAGGACAAATGTGCATAAAACGTGGCTAGCAGCAACGGTTTATGAAGGGGTTCGAATGGGCATAAACCATTGTGAGCTCCCCACGGTTTATGAGGAGAGAAAATCTATATATATGTGAGTGAGATTCAAGCTGCTGAGGAGATATCATTATCACAATGTCAAGTGAGGAAGAGAGTTTTCTTGTCTTAGTGCATTGCTCTGGGAAAATCAAAAGAAGCAAAAAAAATGGTGTGAAGTTCACTGACAGAGAACCATTGAGTGTTTTCATCAGTTCATCAAGCACTTTGTCAGATATGAAGAACAACATCTTGCAGAAGTTTGGGGTATTTGGAAGCAAGTGGGTGAAGAAGCTATTCTACAAGATTCCTATCGCAGGTGTCTCGACCGGTGTTAAGTATGATACGTTTGTGCTAGCGGATGATGAAGATATTAGGGTTCTGTTTCATTGTGTTAGGAGTTTTTCGGAGGTCAGAATACACGAGTTGTTCGCAAAGTTGGAGGTTGGTGTCGATAGTTCTGGGGCATTAGCTCCAGTTCATAGCTCGACTGCCGCGGGCGGTGCGTCTAGTTCGATGCCTGCGGCCCGGCTATCTGTTCCGCAGATCGCATCCCCTTCCTTCGCGGCTGATTTAGAATGAACAGAGGCAGTTAGTTCTGTACCGTTGGAGAATCATGGGGTCTGGAAGCAGGCATTTGAGGCGGATACAGGTGGTAGCATAATTCATGAAGATCAAGGCTTTTGGAAACCTGATCGAGTAGAGATTGTAATGCGGGACGATGACTCTAACCAGGAACCTGCAGATATCATTGGGGACAGTGATGATGATACAGGTGCTAATCCACATGCACAACACGGACCTTCAAGTTCTGGCACACAGCAGTATCCTCCACACTTCTCCACTCTAAACTTGGAGGCTCTGGGTCAACAGGCGGACGAAGGTGCTACAATTGGGGATGGTCCTCAGTGGATGGTCCTCTACCTCGAGCCCGTCCACTGCCATCCCGCCCACCCTGTCGTCTGGCTCTATGTCGAGGAACACGATAATCCACAACACCTCCATCATCAAGACCAGCTAGGTCCTCATCCAAACGGTCGTCAAGCCATCGCCAATCTCGATCGGTGGTATGTGTACCTATTTGCCGACGCTGATCCACTCGCCTGTTATCCGGTCTGTCGACAACCTGCACCCTGGGAGGTGCCTGTGACGATCCTCTGTGACGAGCCTCCTCCGTCAACAAAATCGGCCTCGGATCCTGAAATGCAACCTCTGGAGATAGGAATCTGTGGGCCACACGGCACCACCAGTCCAAGTACTCAGCTGACGGACCGGGGTCAGCTACTCGGTCGACCAGTATGACTGAATCAAAACGGTCCTCCCAATGCTGATGCCACTCCTGATAATATCTGGGGAACCATCGGTCTCCACCCCTTCCATCCTTCGCATGGAGCCAATCTATGTTCAGAGCAAACTGAGGGAGATGCTGAACCCCGCCGAACTGCGGCATCACCCTATCCACCTGGTGCCACTCAATCGCGGCAAAATATATCAGGCTAGTGACTGCCGTCCATAGCCTACGGTGCTTGTCAACTAGTATCTCCGGATGAATAACAGCAGCCATCTCGGGAGAAGAATAAGGCTCCCACACAAACTGTTTCGAAGGTTTTAACGTTAGCTAAAACCATAACTCTATACAGGAACAAGTACTTGTAAGAGCAATAACTAAACGACTCACATCATGGACACGCAATCTATCCAAACAAAGGCGTGCAGCCACCACTCTTTGATCCACTGCATCGTTTCTCGGTAGATACTCAGCTCACCTACAAGTTTCATTAAAAGCATGTCAATACGGGTAACAACACATTTAATAGAACAAGTTATGGACCTAAAATAATATATCCGTACCTGGATGAAAGCGGAAACCCAAAGATATTGAAACAACTAGGCCTCAAACTCGAAAACCTCCAGAAAATCCAAGACTGTAGTAGCTGAAGTGGCCCCACCAAGTTAACAACGTTTCTGTTTGTCCCACAATAAAGACATCTATACAATCAGGCCAGTGCCGCCGAGCCCCAGCTATATCTACCTAAGTCGTCCAACGATGCCAAGTAAGGCAACCAGCGAAGGTGGACCCGGTTTGCGTTCTTGTCCGCAAATAGCTGAGACGACAACAACATCAGAATATAGGCACGCGCGTATATACGCACGATCTCGTCAGTAGCATCTGCTGGGAGAACCCGAAACTGCTCATGGAACCATGTGTAGCACACTGTCATTTGCTTGACTTTATTCGGTGGAGGTAACTCCCCAAACAACTTGCGGAACCACACCCATGCCGGTCTTTCATTTTCCATTAGATTCTCAAAGTCGGTCAGGCACCCACTTACAGGCTCTCCATCGATCGGCAAATCCAGCTGATAGGCCACGTCTTGCAAAATGATAGTGCACTCCCTAAAGGGCATATGAAAGGTGTGGGTCTCAGGACTCCACCTCTCAATGAATGCGCTAAGTAAAGGCTCATCAACCCAGAACCACTAACTGTTCAGCCTAGCCAAGTGATACAGGCCTACGGTCTCTAGATACGGTATAATCCGATCGTGTAAAGGCATATTCTGTTGTCTCCTGACACCGCTAATAATCCTAGTAGGCTGCAAAAATATGCATAAGGAAATCTTCAACATACGACCAATACTAACAACATCTAATATAATTTTAAAAAATTGTTATACACCAACATTGATTTTCTATGTACTCTAATGATGACAATAGTTCTAATAACGACAACAATAACAAAACTAACAATACCAACAGGAATTACAAAAGTAACAACAACAACACTAATAATACTAACAACTCGCAATAATAACAATACTAATAATAACCATAATAACAATAACGATAATAATAATAACGATAATACTAACAAGTCACATTACTAATAATAGTAATAATAATAATAATTATAAAAATAATCAAAATTAAAAATTCACAACTAAAATAATAATAATAATATTTATAATAATATTAATAATGATAACAACAATTTAACCGGTACATACGAGATTCGTCTTCCATCGGTCCACTGTTCAACTGGTTCAAAACCTCAATCCGGCTCCCTAAACCAAAAAGCTCTCTGGATTCTCTCTCACACCACCAACTTCACAAAATTTTCAATGCTCAAATGTGATCCGTCCTCACCAGCAATGGCTTCTATATTTATACTTGCTCATGCATAAACCGTGGCTGCTTCCAAGGTTTTATGCACACACCATCTTCTTCATAAACCGTGGCTGCCACGCACGGTTTATGTGTTGCATTCACCAAGAGTAAACCGTGGCTGCCTCCCACAGTTTACGTTGACAACCTTTTCGCATGTAAACCTTTGTTGCCAGCCACTGTTTATGTGTAATCTGGAAACCGTGGTTGGCTCCCATAGATTATATAGAAAGTGAAACAAGACATTCATGAAACAAGTTTCCAATTGTTGTAATCAGGTAAAGATTTTGCAACATTTATTTTATATAGGTAAATTGCCCTTATTTTCTTGTAAGCTAACATGTGAAAATATCCAAATATATGTATATTAAAGTCACATAGGCATTCCCATTTAGAGCACTAGCAAGCAATTCAAACATATGCATATGATGCATGCCTGTTCTATGGCTGATGAGTCTCATCTGTCGATTATCAAGCCAACCCGATAAGTCCGACTGCTAAACCCTGGACTATCCTCCGTCGTGCATTCCCAAGAGTCTATGCATAGCTTTTTCTCATATATTAAAAATATGCTCAATGGGGGTATCATTCCAGGGAATTTATACGTGCCCGGTCACCCTTACGACGTAGGGTCAACAGAGTATTGAGTCTCAACCTGGAACACGTGGTGGCAAGCCACTGCTCTTTACCCAGAGAAACTTGTATCCCAGATAAAATAAGTGCAAAAGCCTCATTATCATTCATATTCATTCATAATCATTCATTTTAGCCATAACAACATATATAAATCATATATTTGCACTTTTTATACATAATTTATCATAACCAGAGCAAGTGGGATGAGCCACACTCTTGCATCTACCCAGGGAGTGTTGAGTTAAGAAATTAACTAATTTCAATTGATGTTGACAAACAGTATTTTATTAGGCTAATAATCCAATTAGTTCTTTAATTGTGTTTAATTAGTGTTGCAGGCTAAAGAAATAAAATAGTTACAGCAGCCCAAACAGATAGAAAAATAAACAAGTCTCTCAGTGGGCTTTAAAACACTCAAAGCCCAAAGAAATATTGTAAAACTGATGAGCGGATATTTTATACGCTTTTTGGGGTTAATTTCATGTAGTTTTTAGGATGTTTTCGTTAAGTTTTTAGTATATTTTCATTAGTTTTTAGGAAAAATTCATATTTCTGGACTTTACTATGAGTTTGTGTGCTTTTCTATAATTTTAGGTATTTTCTGGCTGAAATTGAGGGAGCTGAGCAAAAATCTTATTCGGGCTGAAAAAGGATTGCTGATGTTGTTGGATTCTGACCTCTCTGCACTCGGAATGGATTTTCTGGAGCTACAGAAGTCCAATCGGCGCGCTTCTAATTGCGTTGGAAAGTAGACATCCAGGGCTTTCCAGAAATATATAATAGTCCATACTTTGCTCAAAGATAGATGACGTAAACTGGCATTCAACGCCAGTTCCATGTCGTAGTCTGGCGTCCAGCGCCAGAAACAGGTTACAAGTTGGAGTTCAACGCCAGAAACAGGTTACAACCTGGCGTTGAATGCCCAAAACAGCCCAGGCACGTGAGAAGCTTTAGTCTCAGCCCCATCACACACCAAGTGGGCCCCAGAAGTGAATTTCTGCACTATCTATCATAGTTTACTCATTTTCTGTAAACCTAGGTTACTAGTTTAGTATTTAAACAACTTTTAGAAATTTATTTTGTATCTCATGACATTTTTAGATCTGAACTTTGTACTCTTTGACGGCATGAGTCTCTAAACTCCATTGTTGGGGGGTGAGGAGCTCTGCTATGTTTCGATGAATTAATGCAATTACTTCTGTTTTCTATTCAAACACGCTTGTTCCTATCTAAGATGTTCATTCGTGCTTCATTATGATGAATGTGATTATCCGTGACACTCATCACCATTCTCAACCTATGAACGTGTGCCTGACAACCACTTCCGTTCTACATTAGATTGGATGAGTATCTCTTAGATTCCTCAATCAGAATCTCCGTGGTATAAGCTAGAATCTATTGGCGGCATCCTTGAGAATCCGGAAAGTCTAAACCTTGTCTGTGGTATTCCGAGTAGGATTCTGGGATTGGATGACTGTGACGAGCTTCAAACTCGCAAGTGCTGGGCGTAGTGACAGACGCAAAAAGGATAGTAAATCCTATTCCGGTATGATCGAGAACCTACAAATGATTAGCCGTGCGGTGACAACGCACCTGGACCATTTTCACTGAGAGGAAGGATGGTAGCCATTGACAACGGTGATCCACCAACACACAGCTTGCCATAGGAGGGACGTGCGTGCGTGAAGAAGAAGACAGGGAGAAAGCAGAGATTCAAAAGACAAAGCATCTCCAAAACTCCAACATATTCTCTATTACTGTATAACAAGTATTTATTTCATGCTCTTTTATTCCTCGCAATTCAATTTGATAAGTGAATTATTTTCCTGACTAAGAGCTACAAGGTAACCATAGATTGCTTCAAGCCAACAATCTCCGTGGGATTCGACCCTTACTCACGTAAGGTATTACTTGGACGACCCAGTGCACTTGCTGGTTAGTTGTGCGAATTTGTGAAAAATAGTAATATTGACATTGACATGTAACAAATTCATGCACCAAGTTTTTGGCGCTGTTGCCGGGGATTGTTCGAGTTTGGACAACTAACGGTTTATTTTGTTGCTTAGATTAGGAAAAATTTTTCTTTTTGGTTTAGAGTCTTCTATTATTGTTTTTGGTTGAAATTTTTTTTTTAATTTTTCAAAAATTTTATAAACTGATAATTGAGTTCTTCTGTTTGAGTTTAGTTTCATATTTTAACTTTGGTATCAATTACATGTTTTTATTTTCTTTAAAAAAAAAGTTTTATTCTTAGTTATTAAAAATACTTCTTCAAAACAAGTGTTACATTTACTGCCCAATTGGCTAGAGCGTTGGTCTATGTTCTTGGTAATTGGGTATCTTCTTTTTAAAATCTTTCTTTTTAAAAATAATTTTTCTGTGATTAAATCTTGTGCCAAACTTTAAGTTTGGTGTTTTCTTGTTAATCTTTTTATAATTTTCGAAAATTTTAGTTTGGTTTTCTAAAAATTTTAAGTTTGGTGTTCCTCCTTCATGTTCTTGTTGTTCTTGTGATTCTTCAAAGTGTTCTTGAGTCTTCCTTGTGTTTTGATCTTAAAATTCTTAAGTTTGATGTTCTTTGGTGTTTTTCCTCCAAAATTTTCGAAAACAAGGAGCATTAGATCTAAAAATTTTAAGTTGTGTGTCTTTTGTGTGTTTTTCTCTTTCATCATAAAATTCAAAAATAAAAAAAAAAATAATATCTTTTCTTTATTCTACTCATAATTTTCGAAAAATTAGCATTAAATTAGTCATCAAATTTAAAAATCATATCTTTTTCAAATCATATCTTTTCCAATCAAATCCTTTCAATCATATCTTTTTCAAAACTTCCTAACAATTTTTTTTCTTTCTCTCTCTCCATTTGTCGAAAATCTTCACCCATTTTTATTTATTTTATTTTAATTTATTTTATTTTTGAAATAAATAAATAAATAAATAAAAATATTTTTTCTCTATTTACATCATCTCCCTTTCTCCATCATGGATCTAAGTGGAAATGAACAGTCCAGAAGGACTCTGGGGTCATTTGCTAACCCCACCACTACTTCATATGGGAGTAGTATCAGTATACCCTCCATTGGGGTCAGTAGCTTTGAGTTGAATCCTCAGCTCATTATCATGGTGCAGCAAATTTGCCAGTATTTCGGTCTTCCACAGGAAGAACCTACAGAGTTTCTTGCACAGTTTTTACAAATTGCTGACACAGTACATGATAAGGAAGTAGATCAGGATGTCTACAGATTATTACTATTCCCATTTGCTGTAAAAGACCAAGCTAAGAGGTGGTTAAATAACCAACCTAAGGCTAGCATAAAGACATGGAAACAGCTGACAGAAAAATTCCTGAATCAATATTTTCCTCCAAAACGGATGACACAGCTAAGGCTGGACATCCAAGGCTTTAAACAAGGAGATAATGAATCTCTTTATGATGCCTGGGAGAGATACAGAGAGATGCTAAGAAAATGCCCATGTTTTCAGAGTGGGTTCAGCTAGACATCTTCCATTATAGGCTTACAAAAAGAGCTCAGATGTCTCTAGACTACTCAGCTGGTAGATCTATCCACATGAGGAAGACAATTGAAGAAGCTCAAGAGCTCATTGATACAGTTGCCAGAAATCAGCATCTGTACTTAAGTAGTGAGTCTTCCATGAAAGAAGAGGCTAAAACAGTGACTACTGAACTCAGTCCTACTGAACAAGCTACTGAATTCAATCAGCAATTAGATTTTCTAACAAAACAGTTAGCCGAATTCAAGGAGAGACTACAAGAGACAAGGATGGCTAATATAAATATGGAAGAACAATTAAAGCAAACAAAGCAGCAACTGTCAAAACAAATAACAGAAGAATGCCAAGCAGTTCAATTAAGAAGTGGGAAAACATTAAATACCCCACCTCAAGGCAGCAGGAAGCCAAGAAATGAGCAAACTACCCAAATTCCATCTGAGGACAGTAAGAGCTCGGGGAAAAGTAATTCTGGCGCTAAAATGCCAGAAATTGGGTGGAAGGCTGGCGCTGGACGCCCAAACCATGCTTAGGACTGGCGTTCAACGCCAGAAACAAGCAAGGAACTGGCGTTGAACGCCCAAAGAAAGCACAGTTCTGGCGTTCAAACGCCAGGAACAGATGAGGAGTTGGCGTCTAACGTCACTCCAGCTTCCAACCCTGGCACTTAATTGCCAGTGAGGGATCAAACACACACAAGTGCTGATGACAACCCCTCTAAAAGGGCTTCTTCAACCACGTCTGTAGGAAATAAACCTGCAGCAACCAAAGTTGAGGAATATAAAGCCAAGATACCTTATCCTCAAAAACTCCGCTAAGAGGAGCAGGATAAGCAATTTGCTCGCTTTGCAGATTATCTCAGGACTCTTGAAATAAAGATTCCATTTGCAGAAGCACTTGAGCAAATACCTTCTTATGCCAAGTTCATAGAACTCTCATTGATGTTCAAAAGAGGGAAGTCACCCTGAGAGTCAATGAGGATGAGTTTAAGTTGAATGCTGTCAATGCCATGCAGCATCCAGACACACCAAAAGACTGTATGAAAGTTGATCTTATTGACTCTTTGGTAGAGGAGATCAACATGACTGATAGTCTTGAATCAGAGCTGGAAAACATCTTTAAAGATGTTCTGCCTGATCTAGAGGATTCAGAGGAATTGAAAGAGTCTCTGAAATTTCCTCAGGAAGAGGAAAAACCTCCTAAACCCGAGCTCAAACCATTACTACCATCCCTGAAATATGCATTTCTGGGAGAAGGTGATACTTTTCCAGTGATCATAAGCTCTGCTTTAAATCCACAGGAAGAGGAAGCACTAATTCAAGTGCTAAGGACACACAAGACAGCTCTTGGGTGGTCCATAAGTGACCTTAAGGGCATAAGCCCAGCTAGATGCATGCACAAGATCTTATTGGAGGACAATGCTAAGCCAGTGGTTCAACCACAGAGGCGGCTAAATCCTACAATGAAGGAAGTGGTGCAGAAAGAGGTCACCAAATTACTGAAGGCTGGGATTATTTATCCTATTTCTGATAGCCCCTGGGTGAGCCCTGTTCAAGTTGTCCCCAAAAAGGGAGGCATGACAGTGGTTCATAATGAAAAAAATGAACTGGTTCCTACAAGAACAGTTACAGGGTGGCGCATGTGTATTGACTACAGAAGGCTCAATACAGCCACCAGGAAGGATCATTTTCCTTTACCATTCATAGACCAGATGCTAGAGAGACTAGCAGGTCGTGATTATTACTGCTTTTTGGACGGCTATTTAGGCTACAACCAAATTGCAGTAGATCCCCAGGATTAAGAGAAAACAGCATTCACATGTCCATCTGGAGTATTTGCTTACAGAAGGATGCCATTTGGGCTGTGTAATGCACCTGCAACCTTTCAGAGATGCATGCTCTCTATTTTCTCTGATATGGTGGAAAAATTTCTGGAAGTCTTCATGGATGACTTCTCAGTATATGGAGACTCATTCAGCTCCTGTCTTGATCACCTGACACTGGTTTTGAAAAGATGCCAAGAGACCAACCTGGTTTTAAACTGGGAAAAATGTCACTTTATGGTGACTGAAGGGATTGTCCTTGGGCATAAAATTTCAAACAAGGGAATAGAGATGGATCAAGCTAAAATAGAGGTAATTGAAAAATTACCACCACCTAAAATAGCGGATATTTTATACGCTTTTGGGGTTAATTTCATGTAGTTTTTAGGATGTTTTAGTTAAGTTTTTAGTATATTTTCATTAGTTTCTAGGAAAAATTTATATTTCTGGACTTTACTATGAGTTTGTATGCTTTTCTGTAATTTCAGGTATTTTATGGCTGAAATTGAGGGAGCTGAGCAAAAATCTGATTCGGGCTGAAAAAGGATTAATGATGCTGTTGGATTCTGACCTCTCTGCACTCGGAATAGATTTTTTGGAGCTACAAGAGTCCAATTGGCGCGCTTCCAATTGCGTTGGAAAGTAGACATCCAGGTATTTCCAGCAATATATAATAGTCCATACTTTTCTCAAGGATAGACGACGTAAACTGGTGTTCAACGCCAGTTCCATGTTGCAGTCTGGCGTCCAGCGCCAGAAACAGGTTACAAGTTGGAGTTCAACGCCAGAAACAGGTTATAACCTGGCGTTGAACGCCCAAAACAGCCCAGGCACGTGAGAAGCTTTAGTCTCAGCCCCAGCACACACCAAGTGGGTCCCAGAAGTGGATTTCTGCACTATCTATCATAGTTTATTCATTTTCTGTAAACCTAGGTTACTAGTTTAGTATTTAAACAACTTTTAGAAATTTATTTTGTATCTCATGACATTTTTAGATCTGAACTTTGTACTCTTTGATGGCATGAGTCTCTAAACTCCATTGTTGGGGGTGAGGAGCTCTGCTGTGTTTCGATGAATTAATGTAATTACTTCTGTTTTCTATTCAAACACGCTTGTTCCTATCTAAGATGTTCATTCGTGCTTCATTATGATGAATGTGATGATCCGTGACACTCATCACCATTCTCAACCTATGAACATGTGCCTGACAACCACTTCCGTTCTACATTAGATTGGATGAATATCTCTTAGATTCCTCAATCATAATCTCCGTGGTATAAGCTAGAATCTATTGGCGGCATCCTTGAGAATCCGGAAAGTCTAAACCTTGTCTGTGGTATTCCGAGTAGAATTTTGGGATTGGATGACTGTGACGAGCTTCAAACTCGCGAGTGCTGGGCGTAGTGACAGACGCAAAAAGGATAGTAAATCCTATTCCGGTATGATCGAGAACCTACAAATGATTAGCCGTGCGGTGACAGCGCACCTGGACCATTTTCACTGAGAGGAAGGATGGTAGCCATTGACAACGGTGATCCACCAACACACAGCTTGCCATAGGAGGGACGTGCGTGTGTGAAGAAGAAGACAGGGAGAAAGCAGAGATTCAAAAGACAAAGCATCTCCAAAACTCCAACATATTCTCTATTACTGCATAACAAGTATTTATTTCATGCTCTTTTATTCCTCGCAATTCAATTTGATAAGTGAATTGAATCTTCTAAGGAAGGAATGACTTAAAGGATGAAAAAGGAAACATATAAAGATGGAAGGAAAGCACAAAACGGAGTTTCTAAAGAAACTGGCATCCACGAGATCGCATGGGCGACGCAGACGCATGCCAAGCACGAATCAACAGCGACGCGGCCGCATGACTAACGCGACTGCGTGCCTTAAGCAAAACACATATGACGCGGCCGCATGACTGACGCGACCGCGTGACAAGAAAAGCTCCGAATGACGCGACCGCGTGACCCACGCGGACGCGTGACAGAGGCCACGCACCAGAAATTGCAGAAAACGCTCCCAGCAATTTCTGAAGCACTTTCTGGCCCAAATCCAAGTCCTGAAGGCATAGACCAGAGGTTATGAAGTGAGGGAATGCATCCATTCAAGGAGAGCTCGCAAATTTAGTTACTTCTCATGATTTAGATTTAGTTTTGAGAGAGGTTCTCTCCTCTCTCTCTTAGGATTTAAGATTTCTCTTAGTTTTAGGAGTAACTCTCGATCCCAGGTTTAATGTTCCTTTACTTTAAGCTTCCCCTTGACTTTTATTCATTCCATTACTTTAGTTGATTATTTACTTTTGCCATTTAATTTATGAATTCTTCTATGTTCCAGGTTATTTGAATTAATGTTATTTGAGGTATTTCAGTTTATTATTGCTTTCCTTTATTTATGTCACCATTGCTTTCAATCTGAAGACATTTTTATTCCAACAAATTTACTTTTTCCCTTTGGTCTTGGTTAAGAAATCAGTAACTCAGGAGTTATCTTAGCTCAACATAATTGATAACTGTTATCTTTGCTAATTGAATTGACTTTCAATAATCCCAATCTTTTCTTAGGAAATAAATAGCTCTTCAAAATGGCGCCGTTGCCGAGGAACTGCTAACGTGTGCCTTATTATTGGTTATTGTAAATATTTTTCTTTTACTTGTTTATTTATTTTTGTTTTTTTCCCTTTTTAATTTTATTTGCTACTATGAACTCTCACCCCTCTCGCTTTGAGTTTGGTTCTAACTTTGTTGAAGGAAATAGAAGTTACAGTAGGAATATGCATCAAGGTCAAACCAATCAAGGATGGATGGAACCAAGAGGATCTATCTGCAGAATTCGCTGGGGGCAATTTTGGGCCCTGTTTTGACCCAGTTTTCGGCCCAGAAAAGCAGACTAGAGCCAGAAAATATGCAGAAACCAAGGACAACATTCATTCTACACAGTTTTTAGTTTTTAGATCTAGTTTTACTCCTCTAGGTTTTCTCTCTACACATTCATAGTTCTTAGGATTTTATTTCTATTGCTTTTTGCATTGGGATATTGAGAAGAGTTATTACCTCATCAAGACTTCGTCATTCTAGTTCGTTTTCTTTACTTGCCCTTACCTAGTAAGGGATAACAAAACAGAGCAACCTTCAATTATCAATTAATCTTGAGAGTACTTCAACAAGAATAGGGCTTCCAACTAATCTACTCCCAGTCAAGGCTTTCATTTAAATTACTTAATTTCCCCAATTTAATTTCCTGTTTATTCAACTCAAACCCTTTTTGAAAACATCTGATTAATAAAATAGCACACATTTCTGCAACTCGTTGGGAGACGACCTGGGATTCATACTCCCAGTATTTTAATTTTAATTTTTGTGACAACCCTTCTAAATTGATAAGCGAATTTCTGGTTGATTAAGAACTATACTTGCAACGCATATCTCATAACAATTCTTAATTCACCAATTTTTGCCACGTCAGTCTGCCCTGAATAATGATTTTTATGAAGGAGTTATTTAGTACCGTACCCTGTGTCCCTCTTTTCTTGCTGATTTACCAAATCTAAGAAAGAAAGGTTTTTCTTTTGTTGAAAATTTGGAATTTCTGGACTGGAATCATCTTTTTAACATCAAAAAGCTAATGTACCCCCTTTTAGTCAAAGAGTTTTATGCCAATATGACTTACTATGAGGGCAGTATTTATTCTTATGTCAAGAGCCGAGCATTGTACTAAACAATGAAACTATCAGTGATTTTCTGAAATACACTGATGTTGGGGCTTGTGCTTACACTTCGGGTAAGTAGGATGAAGGGGTAGGTCTTTCCTTCAGTGATGCTCTGACATATGTCTGTGAACATATTTCTTTGATTGATGGTATCACCCCTACTCACAAAGTCCTGGGTTATGAATGTGCTCAGTTGCACCGCATAGTGAATGGTGCGGAATTTATAACACACAAACTAACCGGCAAGTGCACCGGGTCATACGAAGTAGTACCTCAAGTGAATGAGGGTCGATCACATGAGGATTGATCGACTAAGCAACAATGGTTAAGTGATTTACTTAGTTAGACAAACAAAAAAGAGTGTTGAGAGTTCAAATGCATCAAACAGTAATTCAGAGAATCAGAAAAGCAAGCAATAAACAAGTTGTGAAGTATATATGGAGAAATAGTTAAGGCTTCAGAGATATCTATCTTCTGGACTGACTTTTCTTACTAACTATTTTAATCATGCAAGATTCAATTGATGGCAAACTATATGTGACTAAACCTTAATTCCTTAGACCTTTTTAGTCTCCTCTAACCTTTATCAATCGCCAATTCCTTAGTCACTTAATTCCAATTAGATGGTGAAGTTCAATTCTAGTTATATGCCACAAAAATCCTAATTACCCAAATATAAGAGGATTATATGTCACGTATCCCGTTAAGTCCAGATAATTAGAAATTTAGAAAAAATTGTTTTCAAGCTGTTGTTCAAGTAAAGAGCTTTCCCAAGTTATACAAGAACTCAATTAGAACAAGGGTCATACTTCCGTTCCACCCAAATTCATAAGATAAAGAATGAAAATAATTCTTGAAATAGAAATGAGTACATGAATTAAAACAGAAAAATAATAGTATCAATCCATACAATAGACAGAGCTCCTAACCTTAACAGTGGAGGTTTAGCTGCTCATGGTTTAGAGAGAAAAACTAGGATTCATAAAACTGTAAATTGCGAAATGAGATAGAAGAGAAGAGATATGAGGACCCGAAGGGTTGAATCTTTTTTCTTTTATATCTAATTCTAATTAATGTAAAATATATTTTTTAAAACTAAATAATATCTTTTCCTATTGTAAAATAAAATAAAGTTTAATCAAAATTAATTAAGAAATCTCGTGCTGGCTCGTTGAGGCGTGGGGACCACTTCAAGTTGCTGAACCTGGCGCCAAACTTGGGCTGGGCCAAGTTTGGCGCCACTCCTTCCGCTTTGGCGCCACTCCTTCCGCTTGCAATTCTCAATTGCTTCTAGTTGATAGGGTTTCTTGTTTTAAGCATGAGAAAGAAGGAATTGAGCACAGAATGAAGCTAATGACACTGTTGAGAGATGTTCCTGATTTGGGCGTTGAAGATAGAATGAAGGCTTCCTTTATCATTGTAAGGGACAATAATCTGATCCACATAATGTTCTAACTTCAACTAGCAAAATTTTTACCATTTCTAAAGAAATTGATTTAAATTTTGCTATTTTTAAATTTTTATGGATTATATTAGATTATCGTTTTTAAGTTCTTAACACGTATTTAGAAATGTTGAAATTTATTTTGTATAAGTTCAAATATGATTCTGAGATGAATTATGAATTATGGAATTTTTAAAAATTTAGATAAGTATTTTGTGTTAATTTAATTGTGATATTTTTATTAAGGATATTTTAGTAAATTTAATTGTGATAATGTTAATTTTAATTAAACATATTTGTTAATAGGAGTATTTTTGTAAATTTATTATTAGAGATATTTTTGTAAATTCAAAAAAAATTAATGTAAAAAAGTAATAATAT
>NC_029792.2:70426805-70438174 GCF_000816755.2 Arachis ipaensis
CAAAAAATCGGATAGAAATAGAAAAGACCATCTTTTTTAATAGACTTTAACTTTCTTTCTTTCTTTTTGACCTGATCAAAATTTTAGACTATAGTATGAACAACTAATATTTGAATCAAACACATCCTAAAAATATACTACATGGAGAAAAGGAAAACAAATTCAAACATTTTTGAGAAATCCAAGCCAAAGAAACTACATAGGTAGGAGTTAGAGTGAAAGCCAAACGACGAAGTCTAAACATGAGCAGAGTACGTTAACAAAAAAATTTGTATATTTATCAAAGCGGAGAAGAATTCGGTGGAATTTAAAATTACCTACAGAACATAAAGATTTTTGTTAGATAGATAATAATTTTTGTGAATAATATAAATAATAAATTTTAAAATTGGCTTAATAAAATAAAAACATATTATACCTTAAATTATTCACCTAAATTTTAATATTAAGATAATTATTTTATATATCTATTATTTATATTATTTAGTATTTTCATTGTCCACCTATATTTTTTTTTATTTTTAATTATAATAGCCAATAGTAACTGTGGTTATCTAATATCTACTTCAAAGTTGAACCATCAACCATCTAATCGGTGGAAAAATATGAAAGCCTAGTAGGAATATACCCCATGCCATACGGCAATTAACAATCCCCCAATGCGTAGATTCTACTTTAGCATACCTACTTACACACGTCTTAGCATCATTTTTGTAATCGTAATTAAGTTATAAGACGCATAATCACGTCAACACTATTACACGACAAAATCTTTCATTCTTATCGACTTTACTTGATAAAATTCTTTCTTCTAATTTCCACTTAATTGTTAAATAAATGTCTTGTTTGAAATTTGTCATGTGTCGGCAAAGAAATATACGGTGCGAGGAACCATTGAAGGGGTTAAATATTATAGTAACTGAATAATGCAAATTACGTTGGCCAATAAACTCTATAAGCTTGCATTATTTAGGTCAGTCTCCCAAATAACTACCAAGGAGTTTGGACTATCCTGTTTCTGCCAGTACGTGTATCTAAACTCTTATCTCAATCCCTAGAACTTGTTATGTGTCTTATACAATGACAAATCTAAAAAATTTTAATAATAAAGATATTTAAAAACATTTAAAATACCCCTTTCATACAATTAGCTTTGATCTTAATGATATTTATAGTTGAAAAAATTCATTCAATTAGTGTAATTATTATGGAAAAAATTAAAACTAATTTGAAAAGAAAAAATACCAATGGATAGATAATATTTTTTCAAGTCGATTTCTTAAAAAGAACACCAATGTCATTTAAATTTGAGAATTTATCATTATAATGTATATCTAATATGAAATTTTTAAATTGACTATCAAATGTCAAAAATTGAATAAAAAATTATTGTGGGGTCAACTTTAATAAGGGAACAAATAAATATTATTATAATATACTATTAAAAACAATTCCAAATTATAGTAGGGACGATTGCTTCCGCTACAATATAAGTAGTCCTACAATATAAGTAGATCCGACCTTGCTATCTTATAAATTTCTATTTCAGATGTCCAAATAATAATTGAAAATCAAGTTAATTTAAAACCACAAGTCCTGTCTCAGCATATTTTCTCCTCCTCTGCTTCACTTTCTCTTCATATGTTATTTCATTATAATTTGTGTTAGTTTTTTTGAATTTCTGTGTTGATTTTAAAAAATTCTATATTGTTTTCACAGAATGTTTATATTAATTCAAAATTTTTGTTGTGTTGAGTTGAAATTTTTTTAAAAAATAACCTTTTTGGAACTTACAGACTTAGTCACACAAATTTGTTTACCTGAACATATAAATGGTTGAAAATGAAGCAGCCACTTTGTTCTCTCAAATTCTAAGTTTACCTTCTGAAAAGCATATAGATCTTACATTGTCACGTACAGGAAATTTTGATTAGCGAATGATAAAAAACGATCGAAACAAGAACAGAATATACGCTCAAATTATAAAACATGCTCAGAACAAGTGTCAACCACAATAATAACTCGTCATATTCTTCCAAGTTCCCATGAATCTTGTAATTGGTAACATGAAGGACCATGAGACTTGCTGTAATGTCAACCAACTTCCTTAGCGATCCATGTCCCAAAAAGACAAAAATCCATAATGATAGATTATAGCCATTTTAATTATTTTAGCTGGGAATTTCTTGGTAGAATCAAGATTGGATACCATTCTAGCAACCTTGGTGAATATTTTCCGGAATTCGGCAAAACAATGAAGTTCCAGAGATAATTTGGGAATTAACAGTATTCTATTCATAATTCGTATTCCACAATTGCACAAACATTGAAAGGGGGTGTGGCAGCTCAGTGGAATAAAACCACTAGCATAACAAACTAATCTTTTTACTCTCTAGGATTACTAGCTACTACTTGGTAAGGGGCAGCAATCAATACATGCTTATCAACAAGAATAACAACATGGAAGCCCATCTTGTACAATATTTTTGGCTAGTTAATATGGGAAACCATAAAATAGAAGTCCGGTCTAGTACAAAGCATCTCACGTTAAGCAAGGTTCTGGGAAAAGCCACGTCCAGAGGGTGTGTAATGTAGGCAGTTTAACCTGATATAAGTATCCGTGGCTGAATCCATAACCTGAACCCATGACTTTAAATCACATAGAGACAATTCAACCATTGATCCAACGGTACCCTTCAAACCACAAAATTCAAAATAGCTTTAAAATATAGGAAATGTACCATCTCATTCCAGGACTGCAACAGATGCTTGATGTTTGCTAACCACTAGCATTATGTGTAATCAGGTAGTCACCTCTCGTGAATTTCTAAGGACTATCTCTCAGAAGGATGCACCAATAAACAAATGAAGCTAAGCCCGACAAATCATAAATGTCTACAAATACGGTAACAAGATCTTTCATGGAAGAAGCATACAAAGAAGAGCAAAATATCTGGAATGGTCCAAGTGAAATAAGCATAATCAAGTGTGTTATTGTGACTCTACTATCATTTCATTCATAAACCTTTAAGTTAAAAGGATATTTGGAGTGAAGAGTGAAGACACTTGTTTAAGCTCAAGTATAGGATATTTGGATTAGCAAGTGATAAAATGACCAACAGAAGAGAACACAATTATAGAATGCTGATAACAAAATCTGCTAGATAACTCAACAAGCAAAATTGTACATAATCAAGCAGTGAATTCTTCCTATTCGAAAAATAAAAGAAAATCAGTGGATTCCAGCAAAATCCTCTTGAGCATAAAAAAATATCTAATGCTTTACTTTCTTTGCCATATCTGCTCCATTCCACTGAACTAACCCGCGTTTCTTCGTCTCTCGCTTGACATTACTCAACCCACTCAAAGCCCCATTTTTCACTTGATCTCCTTTCTTCATCTTCAAACTCACCAAGTCACTACCGTTATCATTATCCGCATGCTCAAAATCATCACTATCCATATACCTAACTTGATGAATCCTCCCCTTTTTCTTCTTCTTCTTCAATCCCTCCTTCTCCATAGCCTCTCCTTCACTGTCTCCTCCCTCAATCCTCAACCTCACATCCGGCACAGCCTGATAAACCGGCAGTGCCAGCGACTCCAACAGCTTCACATGAAACGACCTCACATTCTTCCACTTCCTCGGCACAGCATCCACAATTCCCTCAATTGCCGCGGTCACATTCGCCACGACCTCCTCCCTCGCCATCGCCACCTTAGCGACCCTGACAACGCAACAAGTCCCATTCCCAACAGAAAACAACGCCGAGGAATACGCCTTATCAACCTGCTCCTTCCAATTCCCCTTCTTCAAATCCAAGGGCACCGGAACCTTCTTCTTCTTCAAGAATTGCTTCCCCAACAGCCTCGGAAGAAGAGGAACCACCCTCCTATCCGCGAAGAACAAGTCGTACGAGTCGCATAGCTTCCGCTTTGCCTCAAATGGCTTGTAATCGGAGGCGAGCTTCGAGAGCTTGAGGACCTTCGAAACGGCGACCTTCTCAGCCTGGATCTTAGATTGGGCTTGGGCCTTGGTGAGGCCCGATTTGGGCCTGTCGTCGACGATGAGGCAAGTTTCAGAGGAAGGGGAGATGAGGGTATAGGGTAGAGGAATCTTGCGTGGGGTTACGTTAGTGTGATCCTTTTGGGGTATCTTCTTGAGGGTGAGTACGAGGTAGATAAATTCCTCGTCGTTGTCGAAGAGTTTTTGGGGTTTGGCGGTGGAATTGGATTTGCGCCATTTGAGGAGTGCGTCGATTGCTTTCTGAATGGTTTCGGTTGATACCCTGCTTTGAGTTGGAGGGTTTGCCGGAGAAGCCATTGATGGCGGAACAGTGAGAATTGGGGTTTAAACCTGCACAAGAGGGGTGGAGAAGGGTTTTTGTTTTCACTAGGGTTTTTTGCACAACAAGAGGTGGAATTCTGGAATATTAAAAGAACCTGAACGACGTCGTTTTGATTTGTGAACGTATCATTTACTCAAATCAAATAGGTTAACGTACGTACACACTATTGAGTATTGACTATACACAGAACTTTATCGATGCACATGGACAAGGGTTGAAGGGGATTTAGCTACCTTCTAACTTTTTGAATAAATGAGTCAACTTGAATATTGAATATTATATATGATAAATGTAATAAAATTTTAAAAATAGACTCAAATATCATTTTTGTTTCTAAAACTTTAGAAAAAAAATTAAGATTATTTCTAACATTCAATTTTATAACTTTATTTTAAATGTTTCAATCACCCATAAAGGTTTACGTCGTTATAATTTTTTAAAATCTAAATCATATTAAAAATGTATTATTTCCAAATACTTATTACTAAATAATACAATACACATTTTAGCATATATATTGTTCATTTTTATTGTTAATTTTTCCTTTGGTATAACAATTTGATCAAGGTGAGACTTTGGAGGCACTGTGGAAGAGAAAAGAGAGGTAGTATAATTGGAAATGTCCCACAATTATTTTTCAATTTTCTATCTGAAAGATTGGAAGCTATTTTTCTACCAAAAATAAAAGAAAAAAATAAAAAGAAAAGATTAAAATAGTACCTAAAACAAAAAATGGGCCAAAACCTTTCCTCTAGTGTATAAAGCTTTCAAACATGCAATAGAATATGAAGTATTTCTTGACGCTTAATCATCGTGCTGATAATGACAAGATCATCAATAGACACAATCGGATACATGCATCATCTTAGAGTATGATTGTTAAATGCAAAGAGCTTCAGTTTCTCATCCAATATACCAAACTCTTACACCACAATGTAGATTCAAACTGTTTAACCACATTGGTAAATCAACCAAACTAAAGTTCATACACAAATACAGACAGATTCTTGTGGACTGAAAAAATGAAGTGGCCAGCTTGACTCCGAAATCGGAACAGGCCAAACTGTTAAACAATGGAGAATCAATCTGGCCAAATTGTTAAAGAATGGAGAATCAATTAAACTAAGCTCGAATAGGCTACTTGACACCAGATGCAAGGCTAAAAGACACCTCTATAGGTTGCTTCATTTAGACTCCTCACTCGGAATTATCTTCAAACTATAGCTTCATACAGATCTTGGCTATGTAGTCCCAAACAAAAATTCAAGAGGACATGGGGTTGATATTGCGAGAAACACAATTTCACAACCTGGCTTTCAAGAGATTATGGTAACAGAAGTACTAGAGAGCACATCAAGCAAAATCTCCTGTTGCACAATTGCACCTTGAATATGGAAGGAGGAAGGAGTTGCTTATTTCTCAAATCAAGGATATATGGAATCATCTTCATGGAATACCTTCCACAAGTAAAACTTTAATTTTAATTTTATTCCACTTCATTCACCCCACTCCATTTATCATTAGGTACCCAAACAGAGTCATAGGGCCTACAATTATGCACACGAAACACATTAAGCATTTTAACATTTCATCAAAGGTAGGCTTCATCTTTGCACACAAGATTACTGTTCTTTCTAATCCTAAAAAAAGAAACTTAAAGAAATAGGTACTTATAGTTATAGAAATGATCGTGACAGACAAAACCAAAAATAGCTGAAGCAATTACTAATCATATCATATGTACTTGCAGTAAAATCCTACATGAGAACATGTCTAAGAACAATTTCTTACATAAGACTTGCTCAACATAAGTTCCTCTAAAAGCAATTGAACAGAAGATCAAAAGATGTAACATTTGTTATTTAAGCCAATCCTCACAAACAAATCAGAACACCACAACATGTTAAAGTACAAGAGTATAGAAGACTTCATACTAACATTCTCAGGAAACAGAGTAAAACCTGATCTATGCTTCACTTCCACCTGCAGGGCCAACAAGAACGCCTTGAGCAGTGCCTTCCTTCCTACCGGATTCATCCTTCACCTCTGCATCAGCCTTCCTTATCCTGATTTTATATTTAGCCTCAAACTCAACAATCTCCTTTTTCTTCTTTTCCAATGCTTCATTGAGCCTGCTAATAACTTCTTCGAGTCCCTCTTTGTTGCGCAGCACCGCAGGCAAGACCTCCTTCACAGTCCTCTCGACCAGAACACCCCCAATCATTCGATAGCATCGCCTAGAGGGATTGAGCGGCTGAATGGCATTAACTACCAGCGAGTGCTCGCTAACTTCCATTTCCAGCTCGGTGATTTTCGAGTGAATTTGGTTGAGTTCAGACCTCATTGCCGCATATATATTCGCAACTGCTTGTTCATTAACTGGCTCCCTGTGATCAATACCTTCAGCTTTACCAGCCATAGTTCTAGACATATGTAAAAGAACAAAAATAAAAAATCTCATCAGGTTAAAGAAACAAGAATGCCTTAAGAAACTAATCAAGATTAATTAGCAGCATTTTCAAACAATAAATAGCATTTACCAAACTGAGAAAATGACACTAGTAGTAATTTCTCTAGATTCAATCACAAACTAAATTTAAAAATAAAAAATGAGAGAGAGAAAACTGACACAGTTGTGAGAATGTGATCTTTAAGCAGAAGCAAGCTACTAGAAATTATGAACGTTAAAATGCATAAAATGAAAGCATTCAGTTACTTGTTTTTAATCCGTACGTTCCCCGAAAGAAGAAGATGATATAGCTAACGCCACCGGTGGGAATACAATCTGCGTCGCCGGAGATTACGTGCTGAGAACAGAAGATGAAAGGGTCAAAGATATATTGGGAGAATAAGAGAAGAGAAGGAATTGAGAGAAAATAGAAAACCTAACAGTGGTCTGCGTGCTGTGGAGCAGCCGAGCAGGTAAGTGGGGACTGGAGTAGTCTCTGCTTGTGTTCCGTTTGAGCCTTTTGGGCCGTCTGGGCCTTTTGGGCCATTTTGGACCGTATGTGCCACTTTAAGCATTTGGCCCAATTTGTATGTAGTTGTCCTAAAATGACCCAATGGATTTTATTCAAGGGACCTGCTAGTCTGCTACACATACAAGTAAAAAAGGCTTACAAGCCTTACAAGTTAACTCAGCACAATAACTTATCCACGCGCACTCATTCTCTTTGAATGGAGCGTCAACCCACGCGCGTCACTCAAACGGTTACTCTTTGGAATAAGCGCTCGTCATGGCTAACTCTTCCTCTTCTCCTTCAAACAAAACACAAACCACAAAGTTTCGAGCAACATTCCAAAGTGAAGAGACATTATTCAAGGTCGAACTCGTCGCAAAGATAGAACTCTCCATCAACAATCTTCAGAAAAAACGAAGAAATATTATTCAAGGTACATTACTATTTTACTCATCTTGTACATTTTTCACATTTCTGTTTCTGATTTCGAAATCGAAGAACTAGGTTTTACTGTTCTTCTATGTTCTTCTAGGTTTTACTGATCTTTTTGTTCTAAATTTCATATCACTGTTTTTACTGTTCTTCTTATTCTAGGTTTTACTCTTCTTGTAAGTTCCTCTAGGTTTTACTGTTCTTCAAAATGGTTCTAGGTTTTACTGTTCTTCTTGTTCTAGTTCTTTTCATAACTGATTTTTCGCTGTATATTGCTTAATTTGTTGGGTGTATATGGTTGATTGTTGGGTGTATATGGCGTAATTTGTTGGGTGTATATTCCTGAACTCATATCATGTAATATAATCAACTGTTGCAACTGTCCTAATATTGTTTGTCCTTGGTGTATATTGCTTGACATTGTAATATTGCTTGAGCTTGTATATTTATCCATGTTTCGGTGAATTGAACATAATTTTGAACTGATCTAATTAAATACTTATGAAATTGGTTTGGGTGTATGTGCCTGATCTAAGTTTTTATCGTTCATCTTGTTTTAGCTTTTACAGTTCTTCTTGTTCTAGTTCTTCTCCTAACTGATTTTTGTGTGTATATTGCGTAATTTGTTGGGTGTATATGGCATAATGTGTTGGGTGTATATTTCTGAACTCATATAATTTAATATAGTCAACTGTTGCAAATGTTCTAATACTGCTTGTCCTTGACTGTATATTGCTTGACATTGTAATATTGTTTGAGCTTGTATATTTATCGATGTTTGAGTCAATTGAACATCATTTTGAACTGATCTCATCAAATACTTATGAAATCGGTTTGTGTGTATCTGATTGATCTATGAGTGTATCTGACTGATATCTATGGGTGTATTTTTTATTGCAGTAAAAATGGAAGGCAAAAAATAAGCTGTAAAAAATGTAAGAACAAATATATGTCTTCTATTCCATGAAATGAATCAAGACAAAGCTGAAGCCATTAGCAGAAGTCATGCAATAAGACTGTCCAGACCATCCTCATTGTTATTGAGTCCATTTTGTCAGATAGATTCTAATGATATTGACACTGATTAATGTAACTGTTATATACTCTTGTAAGAAATTGAACACATGCTGTAAATATATTTGATCCAATTATAAGTAAAATTTTTTTTCCATAATTAAACTCTCTCTGGTGTATTGAAAATGTCTGATTTACAGGTACTATAATATGAAAGAAAATATCAAACCAAATATACACCCATAACCTGACATTTTACACCCAAAGAATGTTGATTATACACCCAAACATCTATTCCCCTTGATGATTTATCCATAAAAACCCTAAACCATAAACCCTAAACACTAAACACTAAACACTAAACCCTAAAAACCTAAACCCTAAACCCTAAACACTAAACACTAACCCTAAAAACCTAAACCCTAAACCCTAAAACTTAAATCCTAAACCATAAACCCTAAACACTAAACCCTAAACCCTAAAAACCTAAATCCTAAATCCTAAACCCTAAAAACCTAAATCCTAAACCCTAAACCCTAAATCACCCAACCTATTATACACCCAAATCATTGATTTTTACACCCATAATCTCATTTTACACCCAAGGAAAGTTAAATATACACCAGACTCTATCCCCTAATGCTTTATCCCTAAACCCTAAGCCCCTAAACTCTTAAACCCTAAACCCTAAACCCTATACCAAAATAAAAAAACAAACAAACAATAATTTATAATATAAACAGCAGATTCTGAAATATATATATATATATATATATATATATGTAAAATGTCAAACACAAGAAAATTCAAAAATACACTCAAGGTGATTGAGCTGACAATCTGAGATTGAATCCACTTTGCCGTGATTGCGCTAACAATCTGAGGTTGAATCATTCATTATCTTCAAAAGGACTTCAAAATTTGATTTTAGAAACCAGAAAATCAAAATAAAACGAAGCTAGCATTACAGTTTGCAAAACTCAGGCGAATGACGAAGACCAAAGAAGTGATAAACGCAGAAGAAAGAAGGATCCAAAAGATGAGGGAAGAACGCGAGAAGGAGAACGAATAAACTTGGCAAGAGATTCAAAGAAGGTAAGGAAATCTTTTGAAGATTGGAAGAGAGATATTCGCGCGTTAATTGATTTTGATTGAAACTAAAGTCTGTTATATAACGCGTGACTTGTACGTATGAATTGTAGCGCATTCAGAATTTTAGTAAGTTCTGCACTTATAAGCCTTGTAAATGCTAATTGCTTGTATGCTAAGATTAATTCTTTATTCAATTTACAGCAAATTCACAAAGAAAGAGGAGCATTGTTCTTAATTGGTGTCCATAGCATTTGGATGCAAAGAAACAAGTTGATATTTGAAGAACAAAATCACTGGCCAGAAAGTACACAAAAAAAAATTGCTCACCAGAAGCTCCTGCTTGTGAGTCCCAGTGCCAATGGGTGGAGTACCTCGCCGCACAAGCACCGGCCACGACAGCAACCACGGGATCAACCGCGCCTCCTTCAGGGAGCCAAAGCAATGCCGCCTGAAAGTTTCAAGGTGAACGTCGACGCCACATTGGAGCGAATCCGGAGTTGGCACCGTATCGATCACGACGGCATCATTGCGGAAGCTTGTGCCTGCATTTTGGGGCTTGATTTTGCTCTCAACTGTGGTTTTTGGAATATAGTCGTGGAGATAGATAGTAGGGGGTGTATATGGGCTGGGTCACACTGGGGTTTGGCTTAATTCAGACCCGACCCGAAATATAGACTGGGCCTAATTTTTAGATTCTAACCCGATTTTAGACTCTGAAACCTACGCACCTTCGGGCCGGGTGAAAACTGGATAAAAACCGGGTCTTGAGCATGTAAAAATCACCTAATCTCCAACCATTATTTTACAATTCACATAGTAAAATTCACTTAAAAAAATATAACAAGAACCAACCATTCTCTAAAATTAAAACATAACCATAATCAATACTAATATTGTCTAATAACACCAAATATTTAAATCAATACAAATAACACAATATTATACATTAGTCTAAAGTCTTGTGCATTTTAAACATAAAACATTAACTTATAATCTTATAATGACTAATAACACAAAATATTAAGGTTTACAATATTTGAATTCCACATAAAAATAACCATCATCCATCACTAATAACACAAAATATTAATTATGTATGATGACCGAACCATTCGGCCGAGTTCCGGTGACCCGAGTTATAGCCCGGACCGGATCTATTTTTGAGACTTTTACCCAACCCTAGACCCGATAAAATCAGATTAAATTAACCCCTAAAGTGTTTGGAGTCGGACCGAATCTTCGAACCAGACCGGTCTATGTACACCCCCTAATAGATAGTATCATTGTTGCTAATGCACTGCGGGCCACACACACTCAAGATCACATATTTGGACTTTTAATTTCTAATTGTAAGATTATTTTACAATGTTTTATATCTTATCACATTTCGATTTTCAAGAGAAATGCGCTCTTAGCCTCTTACAAGACAAATACTCTGCGGCTAAAAGAAATACCATCAGATACGTTAATCAGGCTGCTATGCATATTTTAGGAATCCCACTTCAATAATATACAATATACA
>NC_029792.2:70438234-70449578 GCF_000816755.2 Arachis ipaensis
TCCAAAAAATAAAAGAAATAAAAAAAAATTTTGGTTAGGCTAAATGTATCTCAAATTTAATTTAATAAGAAAAGTATCTTATTTAGTTCAAAGAAAAAAAATGGTTCCTTTTTTTAATGTTTCAGTTTCTTTTTACAAAATAAAAATATAGTTTATCATAATCTTCAAGAATTTAAAAGTATCAATGGTGTTTTAGTAGAGCATTTTAGTCTTAACTATCAGCCCGTCAACTATCATTGTTTGCTAATATGTTCTGTTAAATGATACATTATAATAAACATGTCATATGTGTTGACCAATTAAAACTTGGAATTATCATTATGGATTATCACTGTAACAAATTAATATAACAGGTTAAAACTATAAAGAAACATCACATGTCAATACTATAGATTATATCTTTTAAAAATATATAAGATAATCGAGTATTCTTATTGGATTCGTTTCAGCAAGATTGAATTCGATACTAGTCCAAAAGAGAATGGTTTAATCCAGTTTTATCTTTCCCGTTGAGTACTAGAATAGATTATATTAGATTGATTCGTTTTAATTGGTTAATCATATTATTTGCACTCACTTACACTTAGAGATGATAATGGATATTTATGAGAAGAGAATTTTTTTTCTCATTCTCATTTAGAAAATTGCCCCCTGTTCCCGCCCTATTCCGTCATGGATCCTCGTTTATTTCCCTCGAAGGCATCACCTACGAATATCTATGGATACTAAACTTTAAAAAATAAAAAAAAATTCAATCATGATAAAATTTTATACAATTCAACTAAAAAGTATAATCAAATTCAATTCAAACCCATTCAATATTACTAAATCCAATTCAACATTATTCAACTAAATATCCAATATATAAACTAAAATAAAACAAAATTAAAAAATTTTTAACATAACAAATCTTAGTCGATAATTATAGTTTGGTGATAGTACTCCCTTAATGTAATAATACAAATTTAAATAATTATTTGGTGCAAATTTAGATATTATGCATATCATTAATTTATTTCTAAAGATCTATTAACAACAAAACAGTCCATACATAAAAAAAAAAAAAAACAGCTAACACAATCATCAATTCATTGGTTCAGAAATTTATAAATCTATTAACAACAACAAAACAGTTCATACATAAAAAAAAATCAAAACAGCTAACTCAATCATCAATTCATTGGTTCAGAAATTTATAAATCTATTAACAACAACAAAACAGTTCATACATAAAAAAAACAACAATCTCAATCATCAATTCATTAATTCAAAAATTACTTAAATACTTTTAGCGCAAATGAGTGAAATTACACTATAATTGTCATCTTATCTAAACAATTAAGACAATGTGACATACTAATGTATTATGTTAAGGGAGGTAAAATAATGATGGTTAACTAACTCTTGAAAATTTAAAATGTCCTACAAAATATAATTCAATAAACTATATGATATTATAATGGATATAATGCAATGACTTTTTTTTAAAAAATGAAATAAATAAAAAGAGAAGTTAAACGAAAAAGAGTAGCAACATTAGAGCCCAAGGCAGAAATTATATAGAAAATGCAAAGAATGTGGTCATTGTTTTTAACATGATAATTGACCAATTCATGACTGTGATGTCTTGGCTATCTGAAACTATGGAAAAGGCTTTGAAGTCATGTCAGTTGGATAACAAATCTTACTTTGAGTTGTTCTACTATTTGTGGATGGCAACATTAGTATCATTTTTTTAGAAGAATTCTGTTATTTACTTATTTCTGTTTATTCATTCCCATACTTATTGTCAGTATTTATCCATTATTCTATCCAATGATTAAAAAAAATGTATATTAACATAATATTTATCTTATAATAATGTGACAAAACAACCACATACTAAAGGTATCAATAGTTTTGTTCATTAGTGAAAAGTTGTTCAAACTTTGAACTTAGCGCAATTAATGTCAAAAACACGTCTTTTTCAAAATTACTGTTGTAAAATAACTAAATAAATAAATAAGGAAGAAATAATAAAATAAAGTTTAAATAGAAACAACCACATACTAAAGGTATCAATAGTTTTGTTCATTAGTGAAAAGTTGTTCAAACTTTGAACTTAGCGCAATTAATGTCAAAAACACGTCTTTTTCAAAATTACTGTTGTAAAATAACTAAATAAATAAATAAGGAAGAAATAATAAAATAAAGTATAAATAGAAAATACTATTATCAGTATTTATCAATACTATTATATTACTATAAAGATAATATATTAATATTATATTAGTAGTATGTAAAGAAAGAAAGTAAAAAAGTGATTTATAAAGAAAAAGAGAGAGAGAAAAAGTATTAGCTTTATTATTGATGTGTGTATAAAAGTTTAGATATGTGCCCCTATTTATACATGTATGGGATCTTTATTTTCAACATTCATTAAAGTTCATTCTTTCTTGAGAATGGACATCCACGTTGATCCTTATCACAACACTCTCCCTTGGATGTCCATTTAGAATTATTGTCTCGTTAAAATCTTACTAAAGAAAAACTCAGTGGGAAAAAACCTTAGTGAAGGAAAAAGAGTACAATATCCTTTAGTGATGGGGACTGCCTCATTAAAAACCTTGTCAAGAAAAACCCAATGGAAAAAAAACCTGACCAAGGGAAAAAGAGTACAATCTCCCCCTCTTGCCGACATCATTTAATGTCTCGAAATCGGCGCATCCCAATCTCATGTACCAATCTTTCAAAGGAGGATTTTGGGAGTGACTTTGTGAACAAATCTGCCAAATTGTCACTTGAGCGGATCTGTTGGACATCAATTGTTCCTTGATTTTGAAGATCATGAGTGAAGAAGAATTTGGGAGAAATATGCTTTGTTCTATCACCTTTGATGTATCCACCTTTAAGTTGAGCAATACATGCTGTATTATCTTCAAACAGGACAGTTAGAGCTATCTTCTGATCAATCAGTCCACATGATGATAGAATATATTGGATCATACTCCTCAGCCAAAAACACTCGCGACTAGCTTCATGTATCGCTAGTATTTCAGCATGATTAGAGGATGTTGCAGCAATCGTCTGTTTCGTGGACCTCCATGATATAGCTGTACTACCATATGTGAACAGGTATCCTGTTTGAGATCTCCCTTTATGTGGATCAGACAAGTATCCAGCATCTGCATAGCCAACTAATTGTGACTTGGATCCATAGAGATAAAACAATCCCATATCAACCGTTCCATGAAGATATCGAAAGATTTGTTTGATTCCACTCCAATGTCTTCTGGTTGGAGAGGAACTATACCTTGCTAATAAATTCACAGCAAATGATATATCGGGACGTGTATTATTAGCAAGATACATTAGTGCTCCAATGGCGCTAAGATATGGTACTTCAGGACCAAGGATATCTTCATTCTCTTCTTTAGGACGGAATTGATCATTTTCCACATCCAAAGATCTTACGATCATTGGGATACTTAATGGATGTGACTTATCCATATAAAATCTTTTCAAGATCTTCTCTGTGTATGTCGCTTGCTGAATAAATATTCCATTTTTTGTATGCTCGATCTGCAGGCCGAGACAAAATTTAGTCTTTTCAAGATCTTTCATCTCAAACTCTTCCTTTAGAGTTTTTATAATTGTTGGAATCTCTTCAGGAGTTCCAATGATATTTAAATCATCAACGTACACAGCAATAATAATGAATCTAGATGCAGTTTTCTTTATGAAAATACATGGACAGATATCATCATTCTTGAATCCATTTTTGGTCAGATACTCAGTAAGACGATTATACCACATTCGTCCAAATTGCTTCAGACCATATAAAGATCTTTGCAATTTGACTGAGTATAACCCTTGCGAATATTCATTGGATGGTTTAGATATCTTTAGTCCTTTAGGGACTTTCATATAGATATCCCGATCTAATGAGCCGTATAAATAGGCTGATACCACATCCATTAAATGCATATGTAGTTTATGATATGCAGATAAACTGACCAAATAACACAATGTTATCGCATCCACTACAGGGGAATACATTTCTTCATAATCTATACCGAGCCTTTGTGAAAAACCTTGTGCCACAAGTCGGGCTTTATAGCGCACAACTTCATTTTTCTCATTTCGTTTTCTCACAAATACCCACCTGTATCCAACAGGTTTTACATCTTCTGGTGTACGGACTACAGGTCCAAAGACTTCACATTTTGCAAGTGAGTCTAACTCAGCCTTCATGGCTTCTTTCCATTTTGACCAATCATTCCTTTGTCAACATTCTTCGACTGATCTTGGCTCAAGATCCTTACTTTCATGCATGATATTCAATGCCACATTATATGCAAATATTTCATTGACAATTGTCTTATTTCGGTCCCATTTCTCTCCTGTAAAGACATAATTTATCGAGATCTCGTTATTTTCACAATTTTCAGGTACCTGAATGTCTTCTGGCGTTATATAAGAATTTTGGACAACTGCATGTGTTTTTACTATGTCCTTTTCAACATAAATAGTATTTACCTCTTTTCTCTTTCGAGAATTTTTATCTTTGGAACCGATAGGCCTACCACGCTTCTGGCGTGTATTTGCTTCAGTGGCAATTTGTCCAACTGGGACATCAATTTGAATTGGGACATTTTCTGCCCTACCACGCTTCTGGCGTGAATTTGCTTCAGTAGCTACTTGTCCTACTGGGACATCAATTCGAATTGGGGCATTTTCCGCTGGTATATAAGATTTGGTTATCCTCTTTGTATCGGAAAATACATCAGGCAATTCATTTGCTATTCTTTGCAAATGTATAATCTTTTGAATTTCTAGTTCACATTACCCTAATCGAGGATCTAAATGCATCAGCGATGATGCATTCCAATTAAGTTCCTTTTCAGGAAGCTTATTCTCCCCCTAATGTTGGAAATTTTGATTCATCAAAATGACAATCCACAAACCAGGCTTTAAATACATCTCCAGTTTGTATCTCAAGATACCTCACTATAGAGGGAGAATCATATCCAACATATATCCCCAATTTTCTTTGGGGTCCCATTTTGGTGCCATTAGGTGGTGCAATGGGAACATATATCGCACATCCAAATATTCTTAAATGGGAGACATTTGGCTGCTGACCAAAAGCTAATTGCATAGGAGAGAATTGATGGTAATTCGTTGGCCTCAATCGAATAAGTGCTGCGGCATGTAAAATAGCATGCCCCCAAACCGAGGTTGGGAGATTTGTTCTCATAAGCAAGGGTCTAGCAATTAATTGGAGGCGCTTAATAAGTGATTCTGCTAACCCATTTTATGAGAGTTTTCAATAATTCTCTTCATCATGGTTGTTCCCGGATGACCCAATCTATCATGCCAAATTATGAATTCATTTGGGCTAGTAAACTTCTGGTTTACAATGGCATGTGATTCAATTGCACTAATTTTGGTATAATACAACCCAGACGAAAGTGAGGATAATTTTTCTAATATAACTTTCTTATTTGAATGATGAGTTGTGATACATAAATACTTATGATTTTTCCCATTCATTGTCTCAACATGATATCCATTTCGGCGAATATCTTTGAAACTCAACAAGTTCCTAAGGGACTTGGTAGATAATAGTGCATTATTTATTATAAATTTTGTTCCTCCAAGAAACAAAAGTATAGCTCTTCCGGAGCCTTCTATCACATTGCTCGAGCCAATAATAGTATTAACATATTCATCTTTTGGCACAAGATGGGTAAAATATATATTACTTTTAAGAATAGTGTTTGCACTATCCGCAAGGCAAATATCTTCAGAATATGTCCTTGCCATTTTCTTCAAATAATAATAATAATAATAATAATAATAAAATGAACAAAAGTGCATACACAGTAAAAATTATTCACATGAATACTTAACAAACACACATATTAAACTATTCCATCATTGATCGAATGGCCAACATTCCCTTCAAGATCCTCAAAGAAATTAGATACATCATAATGAGTGGTGGAATTTTCATAATTTGAAACAAAATTTGTTTCCTTTCCTTTGTTATCATTTTTTAAGGATGCTTGATAAAAATTAACTAGGCGCCTTGGGATACGACAGGTACGTGACCAATGGCCCTTTCCACCACAACAGAAGTATTTATCCTCAATTGATTTACTTTGCACATTGTTTCTTTCTTTATCCCACTTCTGGTGAGATCCTTTCTTGTGAACATAATTTTTTTTCCTTCCATAATTTTTCTTGCTATTAAAACCTTGCTATTTACCTCTTCTGTAGTTATGATTTGCCGCATTTACTTCAGGAAATGGGGTGGCACCAACTGGGTGCGCTTCATGATTTCTTAAAAGTAACTCATTATTGCGTTCTGCAACTAGAAGGCAAGAAATTAACTCAAAATATTTTTCTTTTAAAATCCTTTTTCTCGATACTGCTGCTGCAGGAGCATATTCGAGACATGAAAGGTCGAGAAAGTTTTCTCTAACATATCGAGCTTGAGGAAGTATCACCGTCTTTTGATGATTATACCTTTTTTTAAGGTCTTTCCACAGATCTGCAAGATCTTTTAATGTGGTTCATTTTTCAATCATACTTCAAGATGACGACGGAGGAAAAATATGGCTTTGGCTTTATCCTTTTGGGATGTATTATTTTCAGCCTTAATGATATCTTCAAGATCCATTAAATCAAGATGGATTTTAGCATCTACTATCTATGATAAATAATTATTTCCAGATATATCAAAAGCATTATATTCAAGATGAAAAAGCTTTGACATAATAAAAATTTGTTACCTGAAGTCTTCCTAAAATTTCGTTAGAGCTTTGTGCTGATAACGTGTTGTAAAATAACTAAATAAATAAATAAGGAAGAAATAATAAAATAAAGTATAAATAGAAAATACTATTATCAGTATTTACCAATACTATTATATTACTATAAAGATAATATATCAATATTATATTAGTAGTATGTAAAGAAAGAAAGTAAAGAAGTGCTTTATAAAGAAAGAGAGAGAGAGAAAAAAATATTAGCTTTATTATTGATGTGTGTATAAAGGCTCAGATATGTGTCCCTATTTATACATGTATGGGGTCTTTATTTTCAACATTCATTAAAGTTCATTCTTTCTTGAGAATGGACATCCACGTTGATCCTTATCACAACAATTACTACCAATGTTGACAAAGAAAAGCTTATCGCCTCTAAAAAATGTTCAGACATTTCAATTTTGAAATGCACACGTGTATAAGAACAAATTTGACTGGTTAGCTATTGGAGCATCATGGTTCATGATAAAGAAGAATTGATGATACAAAGGAAAGAATCCCAATTCCCTTTCCCTTTTCCCTCTTCCTTTCCTCTTTCACTTTTTTATTTTCGAATTTCAGTGGTTCCAATTAACAGCAACAGCAGCAATCAACAATCACAGCAAACTGCCAACAACAAAAGCAACAATCACAACAACAACTACACCTAAATTAATCTTATAATTACAAGAAAGACCTAAGGAGATTCATTCAGTGTTTTCGTGGACAGTTTACCAGCGGATATCTCAAAACGCGAGTTTTTTGGGTTATTCTCTTGGACGGGACGGATCAACGACATATACCTCTCAAGAAAGACGAGAAATGGGAAGATCTACCTATTTGCCTTCATACGATATACTACGAAGGGAGGAGCGCTGAAGGCTATTGCTGAAATGAATCACATGCTGTTAAGGGGGAAAGAGCTTTATGTAGGGGAGGCTAAGTATAGGAGGGATGCTTCTAAGGGACGAAGAGTGGCAGAGGTGGTGGCGGAGGGAAGGCCACACCACCGCCAGGCTAAGGTCAATAACGCGGTAAGGGAGCACACAGTTGGGATCCAGCCATCTCCAAACATGGTGCAGGGGCAGGCCGAGTGCTCTAGATATTGCAACACATGCCATAGAGGAGGATTCCAAGAAAATGGGGGCAATGTTGCTGAAAGCCTCTGTTGCCAAGACCAATCTCGAATGGCTGCAAAGGAGTGTGATTGGGAGTACTGTGAGAGTTGGTAAGCTTCTGTAGAAAATGGTATATCAGGAAGGAGCTTCATTGGAAGCAAATGTCCAGATCGCGGCACGTGAAGAAAATGGATAAAAATACCCGCTACTTCCACAATCTAGCCTCAGCACGAAGAAGGTCAAATAGGATTGATTCCTTAATGGTTAATGGGAGGTTGATAAGGAACCAGGCGAGGATCAAGACGGCTATTCGAGACTTCTATAAGGGGTTGTACCACCAGGAGACATCGCCTGTGATTGGGTTCAGGGACGGGCTTGTAAAGCAGATCAACGAGGAAGAGGCACTGGAGCTAGAGATGTTGCCAACTGTTGAAGAAATAAAGGAGGCAGTGTGGGATTGTGAGTCAACAAAGGCGCCAGGTAGTGATGGGTACAACATGAACTTCATAAAAAAATGCTGGGATGACTTAGGAAGGGAGTTCACTGATGCGGTGCTAGGCTTCTTCCTATCGGCTACACTTCCTAGAGACTCGAATGTTACGTGGGTGACGTTAGTGCCAAAGTTTACTGGAGCCAGAGAAATAAAGGACCTCAGGCCGATTAGTATGGTGGGGTGTGTCTATAAGGTCATATCCAAGGTGTTGGTTAGGAGGATGCGAAAGGTAATGCCGGGGTTGGTAGGAGAGACTCAGAGCGCCTTCGTTAAGGGCAGGAAAATTCATGATGGGGCCCTGATCGCCTGTGAAACAGTGCACTGGCTAAAAACACGAAAAAAGAGCGCCGCAATAATAAAGCTGGACTTCCAAAAGGCTTATGATAGAGTCAAGTGGGGCTTTGTGGATATTGTCTTGCAGAAGATGGGGTTTAGCCAGAGGTGGAGAGGTTGGATAAAGGAGTGTGTCACCACTGCATCTATGTCACTACTTGTCAATGGATCACCTTCGAAGCCTTTCAAAATGAAACGGGGTCTACGGCAAGGTGACCCGTTGTCCCCATTTCTGTTCGTGTTAGTTGTGGATGTTTTGCATCGAATGATTGGAGAGGCGGTGAGGAATGGCTGTATAACTCCGTTACTGCTTGGTAGAGATAATATTGAGTTGTCTCACTTGCAGTTTGCAGATGATACTATTCTTTTCTGTCCGCCTGATGAGGGGACCATCAGGAATTATCATCGGCTACTCAGATGCTTTGAGCTCATGTCGGGATTGGCCATTAATTTTGAAAAGTCCAGCCTTATACCGATCAACTGTGAGAGGATGTGGGTCCGGAGGATGTGTCGGTTACTGGGTTGTAAAGAGGCTTCATTACCAGTCAGATATCTGGGCATTCCCCTGGGAGCAAATCCGAGACTGGTTAAGACATGAAAACCGGTGATTGATAAGGCGGAAGACAAACTGAGTTTGTGGAAAGCAAAAACTCTTAACAAAGTAGGTAAGTTGGTCCTAATTAAGGCGGTTCTTAGTAGCTTGCCGATTTACTACCTCAGTTTATATAAGATGCCAAAGACAGTGGCAGAGAAGCTGATTTCCCTGCAACGACGGTTCCTGTGGAGTACTGAGGATGGGAGATACGGGGTACCGCTCGTGAAGTGGGAAGTGGTTATGGCTCCAAAGAAGGCAGGTGGGTTGGGAGTTGGGGATGCGGTGATTCGAAATACTGCATTGCTGTTTAAGTGGTGGTGGAGGTTCTCGAAAGAAGACTGTCCCTTATGGAAGAAAGTGGTGTGCTCTTGTAATAATATGCATCCTACAAGAATGGTGGGAGGACAGCCTACTCCCACGCGAGGGGGTCCTTGGAAGGATATATGCCAGCTACAAGTTAGTAAGCCGGGGCTGAGAGATCAGATGATCAGTGGGTTGTCGATGGAGTTAGGGAATGGCAGAACAATCCGAGTCTGGGAGGATAGATGGCTACCGGCTGGAGTATTGAAAGATATGTTTCCTAGGCTTTTCTCGGTCTCAACTCTTCATGAATCTGTGATAGCAGACTGTGACTTTTGGGACGGGCTAGCGTGGATTTGGAGTTTCCAGTGGAGGAGAGAGTTGTTCCAGTGGGAGTTGGACTTAGTACACCAGTTTCATGAGATCTTACAGTCATTCAAGCTTATAAATGAGCGGGAAGATAGTGTGGTATGGAAATTTGATAAAACAGGTGACTACTCAACAAAGTCCTTTGTGCAAGTGATGCAAGAGGAAGTCCTACCGGAGGAGGTTACCAGCTATAGCTTCACTAGTGCTGTTTGGAAATGATTTGTCCCCCCGAGGGTTGAACTCCTTTCTTGGTTTGCGTTAGTCGGAAGGGTCAACACAAAGGATCGACTGTGCAGATTACGGGTTATTGACCAGCAGGATATCTATTTATGACTAATAAAAAAACAAGTTAACTTTTCTATTCTAATAAAGATATACATGAGAATATTCTTAGAATACCGTATTTATACTTAAATTATAGAAATATTATAATATCAACTTTATTATTAGAAGCGGGTTTTTGACTTTTTTTTTTATTTTTTTATTTTTTCAATATTTTGGTAAATTGAAGTAACTCGCTTACATTTCTTCCACATGTAGAGAAAAACCATAAACAGGACAATAGTAACCGCTATTGTCACCAACAGTATAGCCCGTTGTGTTTTCAAGTCTATCATAGAATCTACAGCGACAAAAAAAATAAGAAAACTTCAAAATTGGCACAACCAATAGGTACTGTTCTCTTTCATTTTCTTAATTATCACCAAAGCAATTAAACAAAATCAGAAAAGCAATTAAACAAATACATTTACATATACATAGAAATAATATTTCTATAATTTAAGTATAAATATGGTACTCCAAGAGTACTTCCATATATATTTTTACTAGGATAGAAAATTATGCATTCTAATTTGTTAGGATCGTAAATTATGCTTTTTAAGATAGGAAATATTTGATATAGTTTCATATCAAAAGTTGTATATATATATGTTCATGACTAATAAAAAAATATATTGAATTTTCTATTCTAAAAAAGATATACATGATAGTATTCTTGGAGTACCGTATTTATATTTATTATCAATATAATATTTTTATGTATATCTAAATTATCTATTAATATAGTCACCAAAAAATAAAATTATCTATTAATATCAACTTTATTATTAAAATTATAGTAAACTGGCAAATTAATTAATTGGGTAAAGAAGAAGGCAAGAGATTGTGAACAGAAAAATTGGAAAAGAGGGAACAGGACTCACAATCACTTACTCTTAGTGCAATGTCGAAACAGCGCAACTGCCAACGGAGAGTAGTTCGACAACGGTGACGGTGATGATGTCAGTGGTGGCCTGGGCGGTTGGTAGCGGCCAGAGCAGGGGGACGACGAGAGAGACGG
>NC_029792.2:70449602-70453559 GCF_000816755.2 Arachis ipaensis
GAAAAAAAAAAGTTTCCTTTTATTAATGATTCAATTTCTTTTTTCAAAATAAAAATATAATTTATCATCATTTTCAAAAAAATTAAAGTATCAGTAGTGTTTTGGTAGAACATTTTAGTCTCAACTATCAGCTGTCAACTACTATTATTTGCTAATATGTTCTGCTAAAATAATACAATATAATAAATATGTCATTTGTATTGACCAACTAAAACTAAGAATTATCATTATAGATTATCACTGTAACAAATAATATAACAGATTAAAATTATAAAGAAACATCACATGTCAACACTATATAGATTATATCTAAATAGTTAAGACAATGTAACATACTAATGTATTATGTTAAGAGAGGTAAAATACAGATATGCTAATAAGATAATGATGGTTAACTAACTCTTGAAAATTTAAAATGTTCTACAAAATATAATTCAATAAACCATACAATATTATCATGGATATAATGCAATGTCTTTTTCAAAAAAATAAAATAAATAAAAAGAGAAGTTAAACGAAGAGTAGCGACATCAGAGCACAAGGCAGAAATTATATAGAAAATGCTAAGAATGTGGTCATTGTTTTTAACATGATAATTGACCAATTTATGACTGTAATGTCTTGGCTATCTGAAACTATGGAAAAGGCTTTGAAGTCATCTCAGTTGGATAACAAACTTTATTTTAATCTGTTTTACCATTTGTTGATGGCAACATTAGTATCATTTTTCTTAGAAGAATTCTGTTATTTACTTATTTCTGCTTATTCATTCCCATACTTAATTGTCAGTATTTATCCATTATTCTATCCAATGATTAAAAAAATGTATCTTAACATAAAATCTTATAATAATGTGACAAAACCGCCACATACTAAAGACATCAATAGTTTTGTTCATTAGTGACAAGTCGCTCAAACTTTGAACTTAGCGCAATTAATGTCAAAAACACGTCTTATCGACCCCTTTAACTTTCCAAAATTACCCCAATGTTGACAAAGAAAAACTTATCGCGCCTCTGAAAAATGTTCAGATTTTTCAATTTTGAAATGCACGCATGTATAAGAACAAATTTGACTGATTAGCTATTGGAGCATCATGGTTCATGATAAAGAAGAATTGATGACACAAGTACTAGACGAAATCACGGAATGACTGAATTAAAATAAATTGATTAACTGGAGAAATATGGAGTAATCTACTTCAATTATCAACTATGTTTCGGTTTTCAATCAAGCAGCTTCTATAGACCGATTTACATGAATATATCATATCATTTATCAAATAAGTGGATATAATAGCTCTATTTAGGTATATATCACATGGCAAAGAGAATCTCATTCTCAACCATGATATATATATATATACTGTCTGTACTAGGCTATTTAATCACGTCTTATGTTACCAGCATTTTTGTATTAAACTATTAACTGTACTTATTTTACGTAGAACATTGATTTAAGAACGATTCTGGTATGTCTACATCTTTTATAATAAATATTGTTTTAACATCAGCATTTTTTTTAACAATTACATAAAAAAATTTATTAATTAAAAAATCATTTAAATATACAATTAATTAATAATAGTTATATTTTTATGCGAATGTCAAGAATTTCAGCATATGAATAATGTTTTTCATTTAAGAATTATGAATGATAAGCGAGACGGTATACAATTTTATATAAAGTGTGCAAAACAAACATTTCGATGAATAATCTCATCATGATTATGCATTACATAGTTGCCTGTATTGAATGATTATTACACTTAATTGCTTGTAAATATTTCTACTATTTATATTCCGTATATTTTATGGGTGTATGTGGTTGGAAGAATTATAAATAATTTCTAAAAATTTTAAGATAGAAATATCATATTTTTATGTTTGGTTCAAAATTTGAAAAGCTATTTCCAAACAAATTTGATTTCAGAGAATCAAAATATCATTTCAATTTCCACATTCTCTATGGATATATTTAATTCCATGAGAATAAAATCTGAATAATAAAATAATACTTGAACCACATCTGAGAAGAATGGCAATGTATTATTCATACAAGAAATAAAATGTAAATATATTAAGATTCAAAATCAAACCACATAACAATTCTTACAAATAAACCAGCTGAAAAGGTGTTACAAGGGAAGCAAATGGGATTGAGCAATGGAAGTACCATTTTGGCACTATTTCATCCTCTTAACTGACGTTGAGAAGTTCTACGGAAATCACAAGTCCGTTCGGCAGCGAAGCGTTAATGAAGCAATACTAGTACAGTATATCATTTACAACAACAAAACCTTATCCTACTAGTACTCTCTATGGTTTAAGTGAATGAAAAATATCTAATAAAGAACAACTAGTACAACATTTTTAATTTTCAGTATAAATCTCAAAAACCTTTTTGATGCCAGTCAGTAAGCTTGCTTCACGTTCATGCTTCCTTACCTTTAATAAAAGCTGCAAAAGAGAAATGCAGCAATAGCCAATAGATCAAAACAAGGATATAAGGATAACTGTGGTTGAATAACAGGACCAGAAGACACACTCAGTAACAAGCAATTGCACAAAGACAGAAGCTATTTACCTTTCAATAACAGGAGGATCTTAAATGTTTGTCAGTCTTTTTTGCAATTACGGCCACATTTCTTGGAGATATCATTGGGTCAAATATGGGTAACAAGTAGGCTTCCACTGTGCTATCTTGCTCTTGAAGAAACAGTAGTCTGTCAAGCAGAATCAGAGTTTCCAAAAGAGGTCCGAGAGAAGCTCTGAGTGACCAAAAGGGTCCTATAAGGTCCTGCACGTAATTGCTACATTAAGTACTTTGCAGTTCTCTCATGTTTGGATTATGGCATAAAAAATAACTAAATCAGAAGACTATAACTGATTTGGTAAAATTTTTTGGAGACCTATACTTTAAAAGCATAAGCACCTAACCTAACTTTGTTTTGGTAAATAAAAAAAATGCATTTAGCTTTGAAATTTTTGCTTTTGGAAGCACCTATGAAATACTTTTCAAAATTAGCTTATACTTTTTAAGTTAAAAAACCTAATATAGCCTTATATATTAATGAATATTTATATTTATTTTTGCAGTTTATTACATTTATATCTTTTAAAGTCATTTTAAATGTTAAAAATAATTTTACTAAACACAAGTTTTATAGTTTGTATTTATTGAAAGTCACTTATTTTTATTTATCAAACATAGTTACTACAAGTTTTGGAAACTATCTTTGAAAAGCTAGCTTTAATAAGCTATTTTTGAAAAGTCAAAACTTTACCAAACTAGGCCTATGAAAAATTTCATGCTTTTCTTGTAAAACTAGCTAACATCGAAAAGCAGTTAAAACAAGTTTTATAAAGTTTGCAGAAAAATGATTTCCTTTATAATCAAATTGTGATGCCATCCTTCTAAAAGCACAATATAAAAAATAAATAGCATTTATATATTTGAAAAAAAAAATTTGCAACTTAGAATAGCTAAACAATATTCAGTCTGTCCAAATGCGATTTTTATTTCATGCCAAATATTTCATAGATTCCATATAAATATTGTCCTAATAAATCCAACTTTAATGATAAGGTAATCCAATTAATCATACTTTTTAGACGACTGGAAACATGGAAAACAATGTGGGGGCTGGATTCATGATTTCATCTCCTGCATGCCCTATTAATCCAACTAAAGCTCCACCCAACCCAACCAACTGTTTGGCACTAACAAATCTCGTTCACACATGAAAGTTGAATGCTTACAATCCCAAAGACCTGTTTGGACTTTGGAGCTTAAACAAACTAAATGATGCCGATGTCAATATAAATAGAATATGCAAATTTAGTCATGAAACTAAGCAAGTAATAAATGAATAAGAATAACTTTTGCATCCTGCTTTTAATGAAAATTAATATTTATAATATTGAATTAACAAAATTAATAATAATAATAATAACC
>NC_029792.2:70453576-70528186 GCF_000816755.2 Arachis ipaensis
AAGGTAAAGAAAAAATGTAGTCTCTGTTTGTGAACAAAATTATGAAGTGGAAGGGTGGGAAGGAAAGGGGTGAAGACTGAAGAGTACTTCACTATAAAATTCCTTCTCTTCCCTCCGTTCTGCAAAATTAAACCCAAGCACCCTTCATGGAAAAGAAATAATAACTTTCTAGACAAAGTAATAAAACTAAGATCTACAGACCTTATAACCACAGACATTTGAACTTTTAAATAATGGAAGAAATTGAAAGTGACGTACCAAAAATGGTTCTGCTTCCTTCCATATGCCTTTAAGGTTTATATCATTTGAAAGCTTAATACCAAGATGAGACAATCCAGAGTGGCAGAAGTTCTCAAAATGTAAAAATGTGTCGCGGGATTTAGTCCCTCCACACCCAGCTTGTACTTCTATTGGAGGGGCCAAAATCTCGTCTGTAACACATTGAGAAAGGCTAAGCATGTACATCAGTGAATCCAACACCACCGCACATCACCAAACAATCACAAGGTACTTTAAAATGTGTCAAATATACTCTCATTATCAACTTTTTAAGTGTCTACTAACTACTATTGTAACTACTTCCTTGATTCACAGAGAGATGAATATCAAATATGAGTAACATGTATAATAACAAACAAAAAGGTCTCCTACAAAATGATAAAAGACAAGAATTGGACAAGAATAAACAAAACAAAGATTTCCAATTTTTGTGCATATCCATTCAAGAAATCTAGTTAAAATAGCCATTATCTTGCCAATAGCCATAAAGTAGCCAAGAAGATTACTTCATCCCCTAGTTTGAGATCATAACTTCCCATCTCTTTTCATCTCAAGTTCCTTGTTCGTCCAACTATTCAGTCATTGGGTGGAAAGTTGACAGAAAAATGGATTTTCAACAATAACAGCCATAAACTTTCAAAAGAGACTGATAAAAATACCGGTTTCAGATTCCGTGGAAACTACAGGCAGAAAATCTTGCCTCAGATGACCAGTACTTCCTTTAAGATGCAGATGGGACTCTGCAGATCTCCTTTGATGTCTCCGGCGCAGAGCCTTGCCTTTACGGCCAATTGAAGGAGTGTTCATTGTGAAATCTGGATAATATTTACAAAGAACCTGCCATCGCAAATATACATAGAGATGTCACATCTAGGTACAAGAGAAGAATGCATCGTTAATTGAATATCTTTGTCTCTTGACCAGAAATGGGTATTACACATCATACATATATGTAGTGTAGAAAATACTCAGTCCGTCCTGGAAAAGAAGAAAAGCACTCTGTCTCCATATGTTACCGATTTCACTTTAATTATTTGTCACTTCCTATTTGACAAATATAGACTCAATCACAAGATAGCCCCCATTCAATAAAAACAAAATAGTACTTCTTAACTGGATTTTGTTTCTACTTTTTTCCTAAATGCTTTCAACATCTAGCCTTAATGTCACCTTCCATCTGATCTACTTCTTAAGACTTTTACTGAACTTCTCCATACATGACAAAATTAAATTGCCTAAGGAAAGATTTTACCATCTTTTCCTCAATAGATCTTCCTATATTATGAAATGTGTACCATTCATCCAAAAGACATCCGGAAAGTAACACATAAATTAGATGACAAGACTAAGTGATAATTCAATACCATTTGAAATGCAGCACGAAAAGCATGCAACTCAAAGTTATGAATTCCAGCATGCATATCCAAGCTCCTCCATCTATCTGCACTCTAGCAAGATAAAATGCAGTTGGTGTGGTATGTTTCTCACATGAACTTAAAGTAAAAACTTAAAAGGATAAAGAAAATAGTAAATTCATAGAATTCGCCTGCAGAAAAATGACAGGAGCACAATTTTCTGTTTAGGAAGACAATGCTTATATGATTCTAAATGACCTACAACACACTTTGGTACTCCTCAGCTTAAACCATTGTTTATTCAGTTAGTCATGCATTATTATATTCCTAAATTTTAATTTGTATTGTTTTACTTGAATCATGCACTGAATTTGTGCAAGAACCTGGCTGCAGAAAGAAAAGCAGAGCCACCTCCTCATTAGGGTATGTAACTATTTTTCACAAATATGGTTATTAATCAAATAAGCTAAATGGTCTATGTTATGCATAATTATGGTCTTTATCTAATAATACCTTACATATCAATGAAATAAGTAGTGTAACACTAATTGAACCATATTCAATAACTGCACTGCATGTTCAAGATAGTGAAAGGAGAAAAGCATTAGGAGATTTCTATGCCTTTAAATGGCATCAAAACTTACAAGCCTGACTGAAGAAAGGTGTCACGATTAGCAAAACATTAGTCATTTTCTCATAACTCTGTTTCACCCTCCCTTTAGTAAGCTAGTATATAAAAAGGTGAAGAGGGGACCAAAAATATCACTTACCTGACAAGCAAGATCACGCGCATTTTTTGCAAGTGATAAACCCACAGATCTTACAGCATGACTCATTGGAAACCCAAATTCAGATTCACCATCCTTAGCACTTCCTTCAGACAATAAATTGTAACAGCAACCAAGACTAACAACAGCTTTAACATCTTGGCACTCTATGAAAGTCCTAACAAAAAAAGAATTTGGATGAATTACAACATTGCAGAATGTAAATTGTAGATTATATAATATATAATAAAAGTAACACACACAAACAATGGCAATGATATAAAACAGGCTTCTCAACTTTACATGGAGAAAATCAATGGTCACAGCGAAAAAAAGGTGGTGCTTTGATGTATGGACAAAAATTGAAATGGATCAGATATTAGTCAACTATCAGATATCTTGTTTGGACAGAAGTCCCGAAGTTGTGAGTTTTAAAGAAATTATAAATCATTTGGGTGGTTGGATTTTCTTGATTATATTTTAAAATTATTCAGGGATTGGAATGTTTGCTTCACTGACTTCTTTTATTGTCTCCTTGTAAAGTACTCTCTACCTTTCTTTCTGAAAATTATTGTTTAATCTAAAAAGAGATTCAAGGATAGTAAGAGGAAGAAACAAAGCAACTTATCCAAATTTCGAAACTAACTTCAGCATAGTCACTGAAAGGTCACCACAGGCATGAAGCCCAGCAAGAACAGTTGAAGGTTTTCTCTTTGCATTACTGGACCAACATATTTTCCCTTGATCTTTGTTTTGGTTCCCCATTGATGTGGATTGCAAAGCATCATCTACAGGCAAAGATGCTTCAACCAAAGTTTTCAATGTATCAATTGACAATACATGACATGTGATTGTCTTTGGAACATTCAAACTCCACATGCCTGATCTAGAGCAAAAAGAAAGTAAACACAAATGAATTTTCATAAAAACAACAGCAACAACAGTAATTAATGATAATAGTAGCGGTAGATATTAAAATAATAATATGGACAACTTTGACCACCTATTGAGACATCGTCAAATGCAAATCATCCTCCCAAACACAAATATTGACATATTCACATCACTTTTTTCCCCTAAACTTGTGTATTTGTCATGTGATATCCAATGGTTATGGTTGGAATTCCTAGCATGCTTATTTTACTTCATTCTGTTCCTTATCATACATTTGCCCATTTTGTACAACCTCAAGGATCTCATAGGTACCCCAAAATATAAGTGAACATTGCAGTAAATAAGGAGAACATACCCAGATTTTAACATCTGTGACACATAGTGCTTTTTAATTCGTTCTGCACGTGCATCAGTAACACTTCCATGATGAGAACATGCATCAATCGCAATGACAGGATGCTGATATTGAAAGGCAAGCACTTGTGAAAGATAACCCTATAAATAGAGCATAAAACAAACAAAATTTCCTCATTGGTATTGATGGAACTAATGGAAACAACAAAGTAGTAAATCACAGATTTGCAATTTTGAAAACGAGGGATTGCAAATGACAGAAGTAAATTATCATACCACAATCATCAATAGAGGAAGGCACAACATTGAGGCAACTAGCTCTTAAGGACTCAAAAGAAGATAAGTTCTAACCAGAGTACCATACCATGTCCCTCAACTTGCCTAGGATCAGTATCATCATCATCAACAGCCACCACCACCTTTTCCCAATAGATGGATTAACTAAGTGGATTAGACAAAGCGAAAGTATCCCATCATAAATCATGCCTATATTTTGGTCATTACACTAAAAAATCTTTAGTAACAATTTCATGTTAGTTTTTACAGGTCTCCCTCTATCTCTTGTTATTGGACTAACTTCCATGTAACATCCTAACCTTGTGCAAGCTTTTACAGACCATATCCACCCATGCACAAACCACTGAAGTTAAATTCAACTGTCTTTTCTAAGTGCTACCCGAATTCCCAAAGCCTTGTCCCACCTGCGTTCAGCATCATGCATGTAAAAAATGTAAGCAAGAGTAAATGAAGCCACACCTGACCAGCACCAACATCAATAACAGCATCAGCTCTAACATTATTGGCGACTGTGCTTACAACAGCCGAAAGTATTTCTACCTGCACAAATTAAACTCTATTTACCTGATACATTTTAAGCCAATAAATCTTTTGCTGAAAATGAAAGTGAAATGTACATTCAAAACTTTCTTATTAAAGCCTTTGGTTCAGGGGAACAACTTGCGGAATAAAGAAAGCAATACAAGAGCATGATAAACGTTGACTTACTTCATGTTTTTTCTTCACGTTCATGCCTTGAGCAAGAACAGTGTTAAGTGAAGTAATATACAGACCAGGTAATGCCTGCAAGTATAAAACATTTAAAACTGCGAATTCAAAATCCTTCAAGCAGCCATTCGGCTTGGACACAGAAAGTATATTAATTCTTCAAGTGACTTTTCTTATTATGTTCTGAAAAAACTTTCCAAGAGTATTTTGAACTTAAACAAATTGCCATGGAGCACAACAAGAGCTGTTTGCTTTGTCTTCTATTTTTATTTTAAGTTGATATCTTCATTATTAATTACAAAATTGCTAGCTTGTTTTGATCTAGTTTCCTGTTTTAAGCATTTTTTAAAGGAAATAGAGAAAACACGATTTATTATTTTATTTTTATCTATTTCCTTCAAAAAAATAATGGAAAAGAAATACATAATTTAAACATAGCATTATTTTCAGCATATCAGTGAGAACTAATGAACATAAAATTGAAACTGAAAACAAACCAACATTCCCTAAAGGCCTAAATCTGGTGTTACTAAATCCAATGAACAAACAAAAATATCAAAAGATAATCAACATGACTTAGGATTGATATAACCAAAACACCTGAAAGATTAATGCTACTTGTTACCAAGTTTCTATCAGCTCATAAATAAAGGGACAAAAACATAATCAATATGGAACTACCCCAACAGAGATTATTTCACAGTAAAAACTACCCAAGAGTCCAAGCAAAAAGTTAATTCAAATGCCATCCTTGGATTTTGTTGCATGTGATATTAATTATTAGTAAGCAATAACGAAATAGAATGTATAAACCTTGTTCAGAAAGGGTAAAGGTGAACATACTGTGTTTACATCTACTTGTTCTTGACAAAGTGCTAAAGCCCTTAACTTTAGGATAAATTGCTTCAAAGAAGCTGGCCAGTGGTCCTGCCAGAAAATTTTTTCATTAGAGAGGAATATTGGTAAACAAGCAGAACATTGGCACACAAAACTAAATAAAATAAAGAAAGATGACAATAAATGACAACCACTGTAAGAATTATAAAACACAAAATGCATAAATAACAACAACTAAACATACAATTAAGTAAAATGGTGGCAGAAATTACAGACTTAATTTAGCATATAAAAACCTGAGCTTTCCAAATAGGATTAGAAGGAATTTATTCAAATTTGGCAAGCAAGGAGGTAGACTTTTTTCCAAGGGTAAACACAAGAAGGATTCCAAAAGGAAGAAAGCACAAAAGGATGTTATCATTCAGAAAGAACTCAGACAGAAAAATCACCACTCCATGAATCCTTCTAGAGTTCTAGGACTGGAATCAAGAAACATCATAAAGACCTGGAAACCAGAGGCTAAAGTAAAGCGCGCACACACAAGATGAACTTGCCATCAAGAATAAAAACGCACAGAGACTCTGGTAGGAAATAGGAATAATTTGAGCAAGTATATAGCAAGAAGAGAGGAAAGGGCCAGAATAGGACAACTCAATTGACTTAGTTGGGTGGTAAAAATGGTTAGGGAAGACCAAAAGAGTAGAGGAAACGCTTGTAAAAAACAGAGGGACAGAGTTAATTAGGAGTATTTTGTGACGGCATTTTAGAGGGTGTCCCCCAGCGGAGAGAAATCCACTTTGGTATCACCTAGGATTCTTGATATATTGTGAAGGTGTGAAGGAATTCCCAATTCAATAGACCTATCTTCTACATTTACTGTGCTCTTTTGTATGAATCACGCACACACACTCCCAACAGAGCATGACCACCGCGGCACAATTAAGTATCTATGAAAATCATATAAAACAATGCCAAAATCTCACGAGCTGAACATCTACCACACTACAGAAAGAAATCTACAGAACCAGCAGCAATTCAAGCATTTTCGACCACCGCAGAGCGGCACTTGGTTGTCACTCAACCCTAGCTTACATATCACACTAGATATTTAGATCCCATGGCCTAACTCAGCTGAGCAAAGTTAAGTTAACCTTAAAGCTGGCAAAATCTGTTGAATCAAAAACACCTACCCAATGCATCAAAGGATATCTAAAGACCAAAAAAAAAGGGATTCCTTAACGCCTATTTACCTGCATTATAAGCTAGGATATTAAGCCTTCAAATCCAAAGGGATAACTCCACCAAAAGCAAAAAATGCCGCATAACTCCCATTCAATTATTCTAGTGCAATTATCTATTTATCCTACAACTTGAACCCTAAACCCCAGCTAAAAATAGAAAATTCAATTTTAAAAAAATCAAAATAAATGAGGAATGTAAGTATGTAACCAAAAAAATAACCTGCACCACTCCAGATGGTATCAAAAGAAGATTCTGAACAGGTTCTCTGCGGAGACAATCCATCCATTCCTTGTCAACATTCTCCCACAGCCTATCCTGAAATTTAACCATACCAAGTTAGCCCTGATTTTGAAAAAAAAAAATTATTTCTTTTCCCTTTCTCGAAAGAAACTGTTAGTGGTGACTGCACCGTGAAGAAATTGACGACGTGGGCATTAATTAAAGAGTTGAAAGGGGCGATGAAATCGACGATGGCGTTGATCCATGAGAGGGTGTTGCTCGCTGTGACGCATGAATATTGCGTACCACAACACTCTGCAGCTGCAGCATCAGCCATAGCTGCAAGCATGTGCCAAGAGAACGCCGTCTTAGTATTTTTAGTACTCTTTTTTAGTATGCTATAATTTATTATTATTATTATTATTTATAGTTAATTTTTTGTTTAATTTACTTTACCTAATAGAATTAATAAATCATATTATAAAAAGATAATAACAAACATAATACACAAAAATCACAATTATAAAAGTGTATAATATCAAATAAACAGTTGAAAAAAATAAAAATAATAAATAATAGAAAAATAGAGCTCATATAAATAGAAATAACAAGAATTTTATAAATAATATAATAACATACATGAAGGATAAAGTTGGTAAAAGATAAATAAATGGTTAGTATTCATTGCTAAAAGCTCGTTAGGAAAACGCAGAAGCTAAACATAGTTGCTTCTTGTAAACGTTGGTTTTGGTAGCAAAATCACTTCTGCGTTCATGAAAAAAAAAATTGCCAAACCAAAAGTTGAAGCTTTCAATAAGTCTAACCGTGTTTCTTCTCTTCCAACGAGTTTCCCAAACACACCCTTAATCTTTAAAGAAAAAAAATATATTAATTAGGTCCTCTAAGATAATAAATAGTGAATATGTATATCCTTTTATTAGTTAATAATGCGATATGAAATGAAAATCAAAGGTGAATCAAAATTAACACATAAAAGGTTCAAAAAGTGTGTTTTTACACTTAAGCACAAATTAGGAGACAATCATGAAACCATGCTATTTCCTTGGATAAATGTGAAAAAAGGTGATAAAATTCCCTAAATTAAGCACAAGATAAACCCTAAAAATGGGGTTTATTAAGCGGGAGACTGCCACAGCCCTTACATCCAAACCTAGGCGAGGGACTGCAACAGCCCCTACGACGGAGAACAATGCAGATTACAATCACATAATCCATCTCAGAGGCCACTGCTCATAGCCATAAGACCTTTACATATTCGAATTCTATATCATTGATATATCTTTTTTCTTTCTTTCACCCTTCATTTTTATCTGTATATTCTTATTGCTTTACAACTTATAATCAGATTCGTTTTTTTTATCCAATATCTCAGTTGTTATAATTCTACTACCAAAATATGATATCTTGATTTTATTTCGATTTTTAGATTAATTCTTTAAATCCAGATAATGCGAAGCGATGAGTTTATATATGTATTTTGTTATTTATAGTAGTGCATATCTCATTACTATCACATGAGCAAGAAAATAATGTAATTTTTAATAGTAAAATATTTATTATCTTTTGAGTTTTCATATATCAATTATCAACTATTCTCTATTTATCATAATTTCTATCAAAACAAGTGAAATTTTACTCTAAAAGTTATTATTTATACGACTATCTTTCATAAATAAACACGTCAGAGTAATTAACAGTATATATATTAGTTGATGAATTGATAAAAGAACATTATGTGTCCACCATTTGCTATTCTAGATAATTAAATTGGTACTTTTTTTCTCTAACTACTAAATTAGTCCCAAGTTGAAATCTTCAGAAACCTAGTGTGTGTTTGGATTTCAGTTTGCAAACGTGAGTTTGCATAAAATTGATTTTGATGAAAAGTAAGTTTGGGTTAACGTGATTTATGTTTGGCAATATTTGTATCAAAATTGATTATAGCAAAATAAATGTTGTTTGGATTATACTACTCAAAATCACTTTTAGATAAAAAAATTACTAAAAGAGACATCAATTTAAATTTTTTTTATATACATGCAAAAACAGAACCTAACAAAAATAATATAAAAAATATTTATTATATAAATAAATAAATACAATAAAAAAATATAAAAGAGAGTACTATAAATTTTATAATGTTAAACAAAAAAATATTTTATAATTTTTCTAATATTATCCCGTACTCTTTAATTTAGTATTATTTTGGACTATAAATTTTCATTATTTAAAAGGAAGAACTATGAAAAAGTAGAAAGAACTAGAGAGAACTACTGTGAAGCTTATAGTTATTGGTATCCTTTTTATAGAAGAAAACGAAGGGTAAGATTGGTAAAAAGGAAGAAATTTTCTCACCTAATTTTCTAAAGGTAATTAGCAACCATGAAAGTGAAACGCAGAAGCTACAAATTTTAGCTTCTTCTCAACGTGGGTTCAGAAGCAGAATCATTTCTGCGTTTAGAAAGAAAAAAATTGCCAAACATAAAAGTGAAACTTTCAAGAAGTTCAAACGCACTTCTTTCTTCACCAACGTATTTGCCAAACACACCACTAATTGTCACTTTACTCTAAAAATAAATAATGACTGATAGGATTAGGAAGGAACGTTGGGCTGAAAGAGAAACAGGCCCTTTGTATTTGACTGTCTCTGATGCTAGTAAATTGACAATTATCTGGGTTCATCACATTTATTCACGAATTCATTTTACTATTTTGCTAGCTTTTCTTTCTTTATTTCTTTTTTTTAGTAATGTTCTCCTAAAATTCATGGATTTTTTTATTTAAATTAAATAAATATAATATTTACGAAAATAAATAAACAGTGAAGTAATTACAAAAATTATACTCGCTCATATTTCGGATGCTAGGGGGTTTTTAAAAAATGAGTATATCTCGGATATTATGTGATAGAGATAGAGTGATTGCCAGTCATATTTTGGATGCACCGTAATAAGAACATGCGTTGATATTGGATACTAAACATCTTAGATAAATGCAATTGTTTTGGATGAGGGCTCCGAGATATAATCATTTTAATTGTAACGTTTCAATTAATATGAGAGATAAACAGTTTTAATGAGCCATTTTAACTCAAATCACGTAATTTAAAATTGTCCATTTAAATACGTCATTTAAAATGATATGGTTTTTAGAAAAATAATTGGATGACAGTTTTAAATTACATGACTTGATTGCTATGGTTTAAATGGACAATTTTAAATTACGTAGTTTTAAATTATGTCACTTGAGATAAAACTGTCTATTTTTCATATTAATTTTATAGTACTCATAAATAACTAGTACAATAATACAAGTATATTTGTTTTAATTGAATTAAATTAAATTATTAATTTCAACCAGAATCATCTAAATTTTAAATGAAATATTTTTATAATTTTAATTTATTTAATTTATTTCAATGAAAATAGGCACACAGTGAGATACGAAGCATCAATGACGATTTCACATAATCAAGACCATCACATATGCTTTTTTTTCTCGTCCCATTCAGCGACCCATGAGCTTTTAACAATCCAATAATTAGGACCAGTTTCATTTGTACCATGAGTTTTTAACTACATCTCGGACGCTGAGAGAGAAATGACGGAATTGCTCTTATCTCAAGTGTTGAGACCCCATCATTTTTTTAGCAGATGTTGAGTATTTGATATAAGCACTTATGCATATCACGGGTCCACCTAAGATGTGACTCGCCGTCACCCTATCACATAACGGGATCACGGCATCTGAGATACTCCCATTTTATGATTACCCCCTCAGCATTCGAGATGTGTCTCAAAATACATTTTTATAATTACATCATTGTTTCTTCATTTTCGTACTTTATATCACCATATATATATATACCAATATATAAAGCCAATACCAGAGTTTGGTGTCCAATTTTTATAGACACTATTTACCCTCAAATAATTCATTTTATAAATCAAATTTATGGACAAAATAGTAACAATACATTTTTAGATTTTTAATTAAAAAAAAAAGTCACTAACCCACGAAAGAGTTAAATAACTACTGCAATTGTGAGTAAATTAAATAACTGCTCCACTTATAAATATTCCTAAATAACTACTGCAATTGTGAGTAAATTAAATAACTGCTCCACTTATAAATATTCCTCACCTCACTGTTGTCGATCTTTTTTCTGCATCTTGCTCTCTTTTGGTTCTGACATGCATTTATTAAGAAAGGGAGTTGATACAATTTTTATGCCAACTCCATTGCCGTATCTATATTCTACCTTTTAAAAAATACAGGAATAGAAACACACGATAATGGAACTGGTCCAAATAATAGACGTCATGATAATATAAGTGGGTGATATTTTATATTTATGGTTTATTTTATTTTTGAGTACTCATTTCTAATTTTTAAAAGAAAATTTAAAAGACAAGTACTCTTTATCTTATTCCATTTTTACATCTAAAGTTTGTATTTTTTTTGTATAACTGTAGATCGAGTGTTCAATATCTAAACAAGTTTTTTATATTATCCAGTTTCAAACAATATATAAAGGGAATATTACAATTTGTATACCAATATATAAAGCCAATACCAGAGTTTGGTGTCCAATTTTTATAGACACTATTTAACCTCAAATAATTCATTTTATAAATCAAATTTATGGACAAAATAGTAACAATACATTTTTAGATTTTTAAGCACGATAGTGCCTGTTGAGCCGCTAGTATATATGGTGAAAATTCATGTGCAGTCAACTTCGCGTAAAGTTGATAATTGAGAGTCGTTAGATAAAAATTTAGTCAAATTATTCAAATCATTTAATGGCTCTTAATTATCAACTTCACATATAGTTGACTACACGTGAGTTCACACACACGCACCCAAGCCCACCCACGCGCGCACACACACATATATAAACTACAAGTTTGCAACTTTAGAGTACATTTGATTTGCGTTTTCATTTTTAATATTTTCTGTTTTTCATGAAGGAAAAAGTAAAAACAGTGAAAATAATAAAATTCTATTTTCTATTTTTACCTCCTATTTTTTCATTTTTTTTCACAATATTCAGAAAATAGAAAACACTAAAATGAAAACAAAAAATAAAAACGCAAACTAAACGCACCCTTAGTGAGTAAATTATAAAAATTATACTTAAAATATTTAAATGTTAATGAATATATTAGGGTTAAATATAATTTTGGTCCTTAAGGTTGAGGTTGAAAATTTTTTATCCCCAATATTTTTTTACATTTAAATTTGTCCCTAAGATTCAATCTTGTTTTAAAATCATCATTTTTATCTAAATCTTAAATTTCTGGACAAAATTATCCCTAACAAAAGAATTATATATAAAAAAAAAAAAAAACAGAGAAAGAGAGAAAAGCAGAAAAGCTCAGCTATGGTCACCACCACCACCAATGCTTCAAAGATTGTTGTTTTAAATGCAACATCAAATCCTTCAAATCCAACATCAAAAACAAAGAATTTAGACATTTTTTAAAAAAAGAATGAAAATTTCATCGATTATAGAAGAGGAGAGCAGTGAGGGCGCTGCGACTGACACCAAAGAAGAGGGTGACAACGACAGAGAGGATGCCTTTCGATGCGAAAGGCGAGGCGAGGGTTCGGCAAGACGAGGGCGGCTGTAAATCTCGACGGCGGCGGAGGAGTCCGCAATGGTGCAATCGAAGAAGATCTTAGAGGAAAATGGGCAAAAGGAGTGGATTTCGGTGAAAGTAACGAATGTAAGAGGAGATGACAAAGGTCCGACAGAGGCGGACGGAAGCGATGACAGCGAAGAGGGCGACGAGGAGGCCGAGGACGACGATGATCTAGAGGAGGTGGGCTATGAGAGAGAAAGAGGGAAATTGGAAGAAAGAAATTGAAAGGAGAATAATGTACCGATGAAGAAGAAAAGGTAGATAAAGGGTATTTTGGTTTAAAGTGATTTTAAAATCAAGTTACACTCTAGAGACGAATTTAAATGCAAAAAAATATTGGGAACGAATAAAATTTTCAACCTCAATCTTAAGGATCAAAATTGTATTTAACCCAATATATTATTTTAAAAGATTAAGAAGATAAGCACATTTCAACAATTTTAAAAACATAATAAAAAATAATACTAAGTAACCAATTTTTTTAATCAATATTAGTCAATTTTTTAAAAATTATTTTATTTATTTTAAATCCTAAATTTTTAACTCTAAACCTTAAATTATAAACCAAACACTAAAATTGATTAATGTTAACTAACTAAAAATGAGTTCTTTTTACTTTCTATAAAAATAATCAAATGGTAGATATATATTTAAAAAAGATTTTAAAATTTGGATTAAATGTCTAAATTATTTGTCAAATACCAAAATCAATTGTCACGTATAGAAATTTTTTTTGTCGAATTTTTAAATTTTGGAGATATTTTTGTCGTATTGATGTTTTAAGATTAATTGTGTTAGCGTCTAAATTTTTTAGACATAATTTTACTAGTTTACATTCATCTAGAATATCATAGTAGTGTTGACAATTTAATTTAATTAAAAAATTAAATTATTATTTTTATTCCCAAAAAATACAAATTTTTATAAAATAACTCCAAAAGATAATAATCTTAAAATATTGGCGAAGATATAATATTTAGTTAAGTGTATATACTGTATACATAATTGCTAATTTTTATAAAATTGTTAATTTATTCCTTTTAAATAAAATTGGAGATAGATGTCGAGTGTTAAAATAGTAATTTTATGTAAATAAATTAATGGTTGACTGACACCCAAAAAGAAAAAAAAAATGAATGGTTGACCAAGAAAATTAATAATCGACTAAACATTTGAATTATTTCATCAAACTAATTAAACATAATTTTGAGGGTCATTTACCATCTTTTAGACGTCATTTTGCTAAAATTTATATCTTTTAAAAGTAAATACAGTTATTTACTCTAAAAACAATATATGAAAATCTTTTAAAAGTAAATAATACTCGAAAAATATTTTAAAATGTTCATTTTACTTCTTAAATTTAGAGTTATATGAAATAGTATTTAACTATTTATGTTGAGTAAAATATCGTTTTTGTCCTCAACGTTTGGGATAAGTTGTCCCTAACGTTTGAATCGTCCTATTTAAATCCCTAATGTTTCAAAATTGACTCAATGTTGTCCTGCCGTTAGGAATCTGTTAACGGAATTGACGGTGGGACAAAATTGAGACGATTTTAAAACGTTAGGAACTTAAATAGAACGAAAACGTTGGGGACAAAAACGATACATAGAAATAAATTTTAATTTTATTCTTCACTAATATCAATCTTTTACGGTATATAGTTATTTAATTATTTTTTAATCACATTTAAGTAAATTACATTGAAACATCTAAGTAAATTACACTTAATCATATTACTTTCATTCTAAATAATTTTTTTTATAATTTTATTCTTAAAAATTTTTACTCATCATGAAATGTTTGTAAAATGACTAGAATCACATTATTTTATTGTATATTTATCATTTTTTCCCCACAAGTTTATGTACTAGTCATTCTACAAACATTTTATAATGAGTAAAAATTTTTAAGAGTAAAATTATAAAAAATAAATTTATTTAGAATAAAATTAATGTGATTAAATATAATTTACTTAGATGTGATTAAAAAATAATTGAATAACCATGTACCGTAAAAAATTGATATTATTGAAGGATAAAATTAAAATTTATTTATATGTATCGTTTTTGTCCCCCAACTTGTTCGTCCTATTTAAGTCCCTAACGTTTCAAAATCGTCTTAATTTTGCCCTGCCATCAATTCAGTTAACCGATTTCTAACGGCATGACAACATTGAGTCAATTTTGAAACGTTAGGGACTTAAATAGGACGATTTAAACGTTAGGGACAACTTTGAGACTTACCCCAAATATTGGGGACAAAAATGATACTTTACTCTATTTATGTTTGAAAAGCTACATCATGTTTCTTTTTTTTTTGGTAAAGAAATGTGCAGATTTTATCAAGGTTCTGAAAATTAAACTGATTATCGAACTATTCTAGTTACTAGTTTATTAATTTACTGGTAAAACCGGTTTGACCATAATTCAACCAAAAAAATTATTTTATAACAAAATAATAAATAAAATATAAATAAACAATACAAAAAAGTTTTAGAATAGCGACCGATTTTAGTGACTGAAAAATTTGGTTGCTAATAGCGACTGATATAAGATTTCAAGGACCAAAAAATTTTGGTCACTAAATCGGTCGCTAAATTACAATCAGCAACCGATTTTAGTGACAAAAGAAATTGGTCACTAATAGCGACCGATTTAGCGACTGATAAGATTTTTATATGAACATCATAAAATTGGTTGCTAAAATTGGTCAGTATTTTTTAACTTAGCGACCGAACTAGCAACCGAAATGAGGAATAACGCTTGAATTGTTGGTCACAAAATCGGTCGCTAATTTCTAATTTAGCGACCGATTTTGCAACTAATAGAGAAATAAGTTGAAAAAGATTTGTCGCTAACTCGGTTGCTAAGATGGTTGTCGCTAAAAGTTAAGATAGCGACCGATTTAGCAACCAACTATAAATACTAATTTATAATAACGTTATCACTAATTGGTCACTAAATCGGTCGCTAATTTAAAATAGTTACTGAAGTACTCTACCCCTCAGTAATCCTAACTCAGACTCACCGATTACCATTCTTATCTTCTCAAACGCTTACTGAGCTACGCTTCTCCCTCCATCCACCACGGATGTGACCACAACCAGAAGCACCGCACAACACAACACCCTCTCCATTCGCGACCTCGTCGTCTTATGAGGCAGCTCCATTCACGTCATCGTCTTCTTAGTTAGCGCCGTTGTCATCTTCTGAGTTCGCAGTGCCGTCGTCGTCGTCTGAGCTCGCAGTGCCACCGTCGTCTTCTAAACTCCCAGCTGTCATCGTCGCCTTCTGAGTTTGCAGCACCGTCACCGTCGTCTTCTGAGATCTCGGTGCTGTCGTCGTCACTTTCATCAATTTGTTCAAGTAGGTACTCTATTCCCTAATCTAAATTCTGTTAGGGATTTTTCACCATGTCTATTTTGGAATCTTCTCCAACCACAAAAATCTGCTAAGTAGATTAAGTATTTATCCTTCTGATAGACTGTCTTCATTCCATTTCATTTCAGTTCTGATATGGTCTCTGTTCTTCATTTCTGGCATAAGAAATTTGGCATATTCTTTTTCTGAAAGTACCGGAGACTAGAAAAGCATTATTGCTTTCGGAGATTGATCGAGTTGCTCAGGTATATGCTTAGTCTTTATTCAAGCACTGCTTATCTATTGGATTTTTGAATGAGTTTTATTGTTGCAAATACAATGGTTTCATTTGTTGTTGCATGTTGATGAAAGTTCATGCTTAAGCAATTCTTTAAGTCTGGTGAAAATTGATATTACTAAAGAAAATTGTGATCAAAATGTAAAAAATTAAGGCACTACTATGTGCTATCAAGTATAGTGGCTGATTGCATGTTTTAAACTCTGCCACTATTCGTCTCCATTTCTTTCTATGCTATTTGATTTTGTATTCTCTCTTGTTAAGTCCATAATGTTTATGTTAAAGCTTTTTTTTTTCCTGCCAATTCGCATGGAAGGTATGGAATAGTGGGTTAGTGAGTACCACTAATAATACAGTTGAAAACTTTTTCTTATGTGCTTCTATAATTTGTAAACCACCTAATCTTCTTTAATGGCCTCATTTTATTCTCTTGCTAATTAAGATCCTTAAAATCTCACAATATGTACTATATAAATGTTTCTTTTTTTTCCAGGGAATTGGAAGAGAAGAATGAAGCAAAGAAGCAGTTTGTAGTAGATCAAATCATATGTAGATTAGAGAAGAAATTATACTGTTTCCAGGTCTTAGATCATCCATTGATTTTATGGAGGTATGAGTTATGTCATTTTCCCTCATATTGCATAACACTTATATTGTAACTTCTTCAATCACTGTAAGAAAACAACAACAAAGTCTTAGCCGACTAGCCTTATTTCTATTATGCTTTTCTAATTACCTCCTATCAAATTTATAGTTGCATCTTTGCTCATGTTAATTTTAGACTTTTAGTACACAACGTGAGAAAGAGATAACAGAAACAGGAATAATTATGCATTTTCTTTTTTGGCAAGAAAGAAGAAAAAGGAGAAAACATCTTGTATCACTCATTAAATGTGAGAAAATATCTAATATTGTTTTGCCTATAGACATGGTAATTTCTCCTGCCACTCATTCATGAAGCTCAATTGTCAAAGGTTGAGGTACATGATGGTTGCACACAACACTAGTCCAGGCATATATGCAAACTTCTTGGTATGAATATGAACAAAAAGCCATAACCATACAATAAATATTTTAGGTATGTTGCTACTAGGTTATGTAAGTTGCAATACATCTTGTTCATGTGGTATAGTATTATATTAGCACTTCTGACCTTGTATGTTACTTGGAAACGAGCCATAAAGACAAGGACTTTATATTTTTAGAAAACCTGACAATAAGCTAATCTATATCTAGAGAATTGGGTTTGTTAACTACCTGTTGGTATCTAAAACTTAAAATTGAAGGTGATTTCTCTTTTCTCTTTTATCTGAAACAGATAATTTACTGTAACATTGGAAATCCTCAGTCTCTTGGTCAGCTCCCAATAACCATTTTTTGAGAGGTTTGCTTCTTATTATTATTATTTTCTGTAGTTGAATACAACAAGCTTTGTGCAAATCAACTAGTGTTTATTGAGACTATCTCATCTTCAACAGGTTCTTGCATTATGTGACATTCCATCTATTTTAGAGAAGCCTGAAACACAAGCTTTGTGCAAATCAACCGTCTTAATGTTAAATATATGGGAACAAATATATTAGAGCTCGGATAATCTATACACAATACTTAGTGGTTTCTTTGCCATAACTATTAAAGCTCATGAGCTTTGTATATGTGACTTTCCTCAAGCTCTATTGACATATTGCAGTTCTGATGCAATAGAGCGAGCTTGGAATATTATTGATATAATTCCTCGGCAAGCAACTGGTGCCTATAGTCATAGTCAGGTACTACCTGATTTATCGAAGTTGTATTGATTGTTTCATTATTATAGTGTGGGAGATGAAGTTTTTGTTATTTTCCATATCAGGGTATTAAGGGCCTGCGAGATACAATAGCCAAAGGAATTGAAGAACGTGATGGTTTTTCTGCCAATCCAAATGACATTTTCTTGACAGATGGGGCAAGCCCAGCGGTAACAATTTTTGAATGTTGAGAGTGTAGTTTTTGTTTCACTTCAAATTCTAGCTTTAAAGATTTACATGCCAAACTTAATTAATGGAATGCGGAAGTCTACTAATTTATATGATTACTTTCTGTAGATATGAAGCCATGTTAATTTTTTTTATGAAAATCATGATTTTCTCCTCCTTCATGAAACCACTTCATCATTTTGAGGGTCATACAAATAATATAGATGAAGGCAACGTTGTTTTATTTACTAGTTTCCTACCATATAGTTTTCTTAATGATTAAAATCATAGTTTCGATACAGTATAGTAATAAAGCAATCATTTGTTTTCAGGAAGCTATTTTGTATCACTTTTGAGACATTTAAATTGAAACAAAATTTGATTTCACAAACATTAGAAACATTCAGTAGTGTTAGTGTTATCACAAAGTGCTCTGTTAAGAAAAATCAAAATTGAATATATGGAAAAAAATCAAATAAAAAAGAAGAGCAGCAGAAAAAAGAGAAACCTTTTAGCTTTGAGGCAAGCTATGACACCAGAATTCTCAATCTGAAATATTGTTTTGTCAGGTGAAGATGCTGAAATTGAAAGATGAACCGAGGCTGAGGTGCTATGCATGAAACTCTACCACATACAGAAGATACATGGCATAGGGAAGAAGAAGATGAAGAGTGCAATTGGCAGTGTTGCAATGGCCATTGTAAGATAAAATGTTTGCAAGAAAATTATCTAAGAAGAAAGGTCACATTGTATCTTGAATAGAGCATAGTTATGTTGTTCATGAATTATTTTACCATGTTTTAGTCTAGATTGTGGATCATAAAATCGGATGTATTTAGAAATTTTCAATATTTTAAATTCTATATTTTTATGTAGACATTGTGAATGTTTTGGTATTCATTTGAAAAATTAATCTATGCTTGATTCTTTTTAAATTTTTTGGAAATATAATTATTTATGAAAATAAAGCTTTAATAATGGTAAATGTGAAATTAGTAAATAGGAACAATGACCGATTTAGTGACCAATTTATATTTTTAGTTCAGGAATTAGCGACCAATTTAGCGACCGATTTTAGATTTTCAAATCAGGCATTGGCGACCGATTTAGCGACCGATTTCATGCGACCAATTTAGCGACCGAAAAGTTGGTCACCATTTAGCAACCGATTTACTCAGCGACCAATTTAGCAACGGAAAATTTGATCACCATTTAGCGACCGATTATGATAGAGACTGATTTAGAGTCCGATACTCTTTGGTGAAGGTTTGGTGGCCTTGTTCAAAGATCGGTAACTAAAATCGGTCGCTAATGGTTAGCGAACGAAGTCGGTCTCTATTTTTTAATTAGCGACCAAGGTTTTAGCGACCACCAGAATTGGTCGCTAATGGTTTAGCGACCGATTTTCAAGAAAAATCGGTCGCTATTCCGGTAATTTCTTGTAGTGTAAACACACTAAAATATAATTATAGTCCAATATTAATTTAAAAATATCATCCAAATTAAAAGTATTATATAAACCACAATATTATAATCTCATTCAAATACAAACTCAAGTCAAATAATAAAAAAAAAATAAAATGTCAACATCCAAATTTTAATCATCAAAATCTGCCATGAACCACAATGTAAATTATACTAATGTTGCATGCCATTAATTCTGCTAGTGATGCAAATATTATATATCTAGCACTAATATTTTACGAAAGGTGAAAGTATATGCAAGAAGAAATAGGAAGGAGGCTGCTGATGATTGCGTACATTTTCTTCTGTATTTGGATGCCAGGTCCCTTCATGGTTTAACAAAACATGGATTCAGAGGTTAGATGAGACAATATCAAGTATTCACCATATTACAATTGTTCAACATAGTCCAATCATATTACAAAAGCTAAAATAAAGATCAAATTTGCATTACTAGTCGCTCATGTCAGCCATTGGTTTTGGACAACATCATGAACCCTCTTCCAAACCAGCATGTTTAGCACAACTTTATGAAACATCCAAACAAGATTAGATACAAAACGCACAGAAATAATCAAGCAATTCAAAATGAAATCTAAACCAACATCTTACATGTGGAAAACAAATGCTAAATTCAATGACAAGAGGAAACACAACATGCAACCAGACACACCAGAGGGACGCAAAAAGAAGATGCAGTTTAAGTATTCATCAAAATTATTCAATTACAATACAATCCAATTACAATATCATAGTAACCCACTCCAACTTAGTAATCTCTACAGTCAAAATTATTCAACAATTATTCAATAATTATTTAACCCACTAACAATAGTAAGCTTCCCAGATTAACTAACAATAATCATTCAAAATTATTCAATAATTATTCAACCGAGTAACAACAGCAAGATTCACAGATTAACTAACAACAATTATTCAACCTAGTAACAACATCAAGGTTCACAGATTAACTAACAACAATTATTCAACAAATATTGTTACAAAAAAATAATACCTAGGACTAGAAGCTAGAACAGAGCAGAACAGATCAGCAGACTGAGCAAGACAGTGACTGACATAGTGGAATAGAGCTGGCGCCGACGGGACAATGGCTGCGTGACGGAGGTAGGAGGCGAGACCAATGACGGTGGTTTCGAAGCTCAAACGGTGGCTGCACGATGGAGGGGAAGGAAGTTGCGATGGTGGCTTCGAAGCTCGAAGTTGCGATGGCAGCGGTAGCAGGCCGATGGCTGGATGGAAGTGAGGGAGTAAGGGAGGAGCTGGACAACGATGAGAGGTGTAACACCCTACCACACAGAGCCTTACGCTTAAGTCATAAAGCAGAGGTGGCGAGGTATTACGACCTCTAAAAGAAAAGACTTATATAAATATAGTTGAAAAGAATTTTATAACAAGGAGCCTTAAAAAAAAGCTAAGAAAAAACAAAAAAAAAAATAGAAAATCGTGTCACACTCGTATAAATAATCGTAAAACAGAATGGGCAAGATCAAAAGAAGCCTGAAAATATAATATACATATCAGAGTTCCAAAACATAGATATCAAACTCTAGACTCGACCTGCGAAGCTAAGGCCGGCCAGAGTATATATATATATACAACCCAAAATAAAACTCAAACTATAGAATAAACACATGTTTCTCCAAGTTAACCTCTAGGAGGGACAAATATAAAATACATACAGAAAAGAATCTATATACATATATACATACCATAAATACAAAATACAGCATCCCAAAATAACCAAACTTTGCTCGCACAGGAAATTCCAGACGCTCAGCGAGGTGTCTCTCGACCTGCATCTGAAAAACAACAGAAATATGTATGGAATGAGAACCAGGTGTTCTCAGTATGGTAAAGGTGCCCGCATAATTAATATTAAAGGTCCCGGGAAAGCCAGAGGTACTCCTTGAACTCCGACACTCAGATTTCAGCTTAAAGGTCCAACTAAACCAGAAATTAAGTAAGTTATCTAAGGTATTCAAGTTCTAAATCTAACTTTAACCTAACACTTCACTTTCTGTCTCCTCCAACCCTCCGAATCACTGGTGGAACAACCCCCCTCACACCTCTCCAAAGTGGGGTTTCTCATAAAACATACACATACAATTCAAGTAAGGAAAACACAAACAGATGTGCAATTACCGAAAATAGAACAAGTAGCATATAAGTAGAGTTAAGCAATTAAGCAAACCAAAACAATGTACACCCAAGAAAAACATACAAATGCACATGATGTATGCTTGTCCTATGGCTGATGAGTCTCATCTGTCGGTTATATAGCCAACCTGATATGTCCTGGTAGTTAACCATTGGACAGTCCCTCTGTGCACGCATCCCCAAGCTCAAAAATAATATCCATGAAGTCAAACTCCAAGCTCATATATAATATTCCATGGAGTCAAACTCCAAACTCAATAATATTCCATAGAGTCAAACTCCAAGCTCAATAATATATTCAAAATCCATATATATATATATGCATGCCCATGGAGGAACCCGTGGAGTTAAAGTGCCCGATCATATCTTGCGATAGAGGGTCAATAACTAGTCTCAATGTCATCATCATTCATAAAAAATTCATACTCAAAACTTAATTCATTCTTTTGTAAATAAATCAAACTCAAAATCAAATCATAAAATCCTTAAACCCAAATCCTTCTAAATAACCACTTTAAATGGAGCCTCCAATTTTTCATAAAAACTTTGACAACATCTCCTCTAAAACTCAAACTTTTGCCACCCCTCAAGGGTCCTAACCACCAAACCAAATTCCTCTCGATCATTCAAATCATTTCCAGTATCAAATTATTTCAAAATCAAACCAATTCCAATATTAAATCTTTTTCAAAAACCAACCAACTCTAATAGCAAACCATTTACAAAATTGAATCACACATCACATACCATATACACAATCCATCAATAATACATTCAGTTCATTCCTATCTTAAGGTCTTCTAGCCTACGTTTTCACGTGACATTAAACATTAACTACGAGAAACCAATACCATACCTTGGCCGATTCCTCCCTAAGCTTGGTACACCTCAAAAACCTCTCCTTTCACAAGTGCTAAGCTTCCAAACATCAATTCTTCAAGCTTAATCACCCGGATTTTGTTCCAAACCACCCAATTGAACTCTAAATCAACAAGAACAAAATCTAATTCATACAATATCACCATAATCATCATATAATTCACTAACTCAATAATTCATGAGGATTCAACAGTTTTTTACCTTACCCATAGATTAATTGGACAAAACCCAGTGATTGTTTGCTGCTAGAGTTCACCTAAACCATCAAAATCATTCAATTTCTCAACACCCAAACTCAAAAATCTCGAAATTGAGGAGAAGAAGAATTGGGTGAGAAATTCAAATTTCTTACCACATTGTTCAAATAGAATTGAAGAGATTTCTGAGATGAATATGTAGCCGCTGATGGCTCATCAATTGGAGCTTTGGATTGAAAGTTATGGACGACGGAAGTTAACAGTGGTGAGGTAGGGATTTTATGCTAATCTCTCTCTCCTTCAACTTTTTTGCAGGTGTGAAGCAGATGAAGCTCGTTCACAGTGTTTAATAGGTTGGGCCTTGGGCCCAGTTTAGGCCCGGTCTGACCAGTTCAGCCCGTTGGTCCATTTTTGGGTCAAAATCTTTAAAATTAGTGTCAAAATTCGTATTTTAAATATTTCTACCCCTCTAAATTATAAAAATTGATTTTTCTAATTTCTTTGAATAATAATTAATTTATTAGCTAATTATTTATTAATTTTGTGGGGTTTACATCCTACCCCCCGGTTAAGAATTTTGCCCCTAAAATTCATATTCAATTACCTGAAAATAGGTGCGGGTAGTCTTTTCTCATTTTTGACTCAAGTTTCCAAGTGTGTTTCTCAATTCCAGCTCAACTCCAAGAAACTTCTACTAACGAGACTTTGTTTCCTCGTAATTGCTTAACACTAGTATCGTCAATTCGAACCGGAGTCACTTGAAGTGTCAGATCCTCTTTCAATTGAACTAATTTATGTTCTAAAATATGGCTAGCATCAGAAGTGTATTTCCAAAGCTACGACATGTGAAACATGTCGTGCAAGTTTGAAAGATGCAGTGGTACAACTATCCGATACGCCATCGGGCCGATTCTCTTCAGGATTTGAAACGGACCGATATAATGAGGATTCAATTTCTTTCCTTTGATCGCTCTACCCACTACTGTTGTTAGAGTAACTCTTAGGAATATATGATCTCCTTCATCAAATTCTAACGGTTTCTGTCTCTGATTGGCATAGCTCTTCTGGAGACTTTGAGCGGTAAGCATTCTGCTTTGGATTTTCTTAATCTGTTTGGCGGTTTCAGCTACTAACTCAGGCCCTAACAAACTTGTTTTCCTAGATTCATACCAGCATAGCAGAGATTGACACTTTCTCCCATACAGAGCCTCATACGGAGCCATTCCGATGCTCGCATGACAACTGTTATTGTACACAAACTTCACTAGTGGCATATAACGATCCTAGCTCGCCGGTTGATCCAGTGTTTGTATCATCCTCTCTAATTGACCATCAGTTTGAGGATGGTACGTGGTACTTAAGCTCAATTGAGTTCCAAATGCTTTCTGAAATGCTCCCCGGAATCTTGAACTAAAACAAGGATCTTTATTAGAAACTATGGTTGTAGGCACACCATGCAGTCTTACAATCTCTTTGATATATAAACGGGATAACTCTTCTAAGGTATAACTCATTCGGATAGGAAAAAGGTGTGCAGACTTCATCAACTGATCCACAATTACCCATACTGCGTCAAATCTTGCTCGAGTCCTCGGCAATCCAGACACAAACTCCATTGCAATACTTTCCCATTTCCATTGTAAAATTTCTAAAGGTTGTAATGTTCTAGATGGTCTCTAGTATTCAATCTTTACTTTCTGATAAGTCAAACATTTTGAAACATGCAACGCCACATCATTCTTCATTTCCAACCACCAGAACATTGCTTTTAGATCATGGTACATCTTGGTACTTCCTGGGTGGATAGAGAATCCACTCTTATGCGCCTCCTTCAAGATATCTTGTCGCAAACTCCAAACATTTGGCACACAAATCCTACCTTTGTACCTCCATATTCCATCTTCGTCCCACAAAACTCCCCATCGCTTTCCCTTCTCGATTGCCGGCAACACCTTCTGTAACTCTTGATCGTTTTGTTGAGTTTTTAAAAATTTCGGACTTGAAATCACTAGAGATCTGCAGTTGGTTCAGGCATACACTCCCATTAAATTCTTCGACACCCAGTCTTAACTCCCCAAACTTGCTCACCAAATCCTCTTCCTTAATCATCATCCAAGCGACCGTCAACGACTTCTGACTCAAGGCATTCGCTACAACGTTTGCCTTCCCTTGGTGATAACTTAACTCAAAGTCATAATCCTCCAGCAAATCTATCCACCTCCTTTGTCGTATGTTGAGCTCCTTTTGATCAAAGAGATACTTGAGACTCTTATGATTTGAGAAGACTCGAAACTTCACTCTATACAAGTAATGCCTCTAAATCTTCAATGCAAATACAACTACAGCCAATTCCAAGTCATGAGTTGGTTAATTCATCTCATGAGGTCTCAGCTAACGCGATGCATAAGCTACCACGTTCTGGTATTGCATCAACACACACCCCAGACCTTTAAACGAAGCATCACAATACACTTCAAAAGGCTCATTAGGTTCAGCTAACATAAGCATAGGCGCTATAGTTAGTTTCTGCTTCAAAGCTTGAAACCTCTCCTCACATTATGATGTACAGACAAATGGCGCATCCTTTCGAGTTAGCTTTGTTAAAGGCAATGCAATTTGTGAAAAGCCCTGATAAACCTCCGATAATATCCTGCCAAACCTAAGAAGCTTCTAATTTCCGTTACTGGTGTAGGTTGTCTTCAATTCATTACTACCTCAATCTTAGAAGGATCTTCAACTATTCCCTGCTTACTCACTACGTGACCCAGAAATTTCACCTCATTCTTCCAGAATTCACATTTAGAAAGTTCAGCATACAACTTCCTCTCTTTCAGAATCTACAGCACAATCTGCAAGTGTTCTGCGTGCTCCTCCTCAGTCTTAGAGTAGATTAGAATATCATCAATGAAGACGATGACGAATTTATCCAGGAAAGGACAGAATATCCGGTTCATATAGTCACTGAACATAGCAGTGGCATTGGTTAACCTAAATGACATCACCGTGTATTCATAGTGACCATATCGAGTTTTAAAAGCAATTTTTGGGATATCTTCATCTCTCACTCATATCTGGTAATAAACAAACCTTAAGTCAATCTTGGAAAAGACACCAGCTCCTTGCAATTGGTCCATCAGATCGTCAATTCTCGACAATGGATATTTGTTCTTTACGGTTACTTTATTCAGTTGTCTGTAATCTATGCACACCCACATACTTCCATCATTCTTTCTCACCAACAACACCGATGCTCCCCACGGAAAAACGCATGGACGAATGAAGTTCTTACTCATTAACTCCTCTAGCCGAGCCTTAAGTTTAGCCAGCTCCAAAGGCGACATTCGGTAAGGTGCAATTGAAATTGGTCCTGCTCCAGGAACCAGCTCAATCGCAAACTCAATTTCTCGAGAAGAAGTATATTCAGGTATATTTTCAGGGAATACTTCTAGAAATTCATTCACAACTGGAATCTGATTCAAACTTTGTTCACGGCCCAACAAACTGGAAGCCAATAGTACGAATCCCGATCACTCACTTCTACTACAATTCACCATGACAGAATTCAAGTAATATCCATTCGCCACCATCGGTCCTACTGAACCTTTCGACATAAACTGCAGTGATCTTTCAGAACAATCGAGCAGAACATGATTCTTTGATAACCAATCCAATCCCAGAATGAGATTGAGGCCAGTCATCAGCAGACAAATTAAATCATGGACAAAAGTTCGGTACTTAATTTGGAACAGAACTTGTTGACAGCCTAATCTAGTTACGACAGCCTCAGAGGCATGAGTATGTACTTGCAAATAATAGGCTAACATGGTTATCTTCAATCCTAACTCACTAGCTTTCTCAAACGATATAAACAACTGTGTTGCCCAAGTATCAAATAAAGCAATTAAGATTTTACCACCAATTTCACAATTACCTTTAATAAGAGTGTCTAACCTCTCAGCACCATCTGCCGTCATGATAAACACACGTCCCTGCTGCTGAACTCTCTCAGCTTCCTGTCTCTTCTGAACTCTCTCAGCTTCCTGTCTCTTCCTCTCTGGACAATTCCAGGACACATGCCCAACTCTATCACAGTAGTAGCGTATGCCCTGTCTAACTCTACATGGAGTGTTAGGATGATATGCCCCACATCTCCTACATGTCAAGTTGTTGGGAGGATTCTGAATCTGCTTTCCTTTGCCTCTTCCCTGGTTGTTGTTATTATTGAATCTCCGGAAGTTATTCTGACCTAGATGTTATTGTCGGACATAACTGCCTTACTTGAAATTCTGTCCTCTAGGCGCAAAGTTCCTCCCCTGATCTCTCCTAACAAAAGCTCGGTGATTACCTGATTCACCCAAAAATTTGCTTCTCAACAAATTTCCTACCGGCAAGTGTACCGGATTGTTGTCAAGTAAAAACTCATTGTAGAGTGAGGTCGAATCCCACAGGGATCGGTAGATTGATCAATGTTAATTAGACAATTATGCTAGTTGAGCGAAATCAGATTTGGTTGAGAATTACAGAATGTAAATTTGGCGGGAAACTTAAATTGCACAAAATTAAATGACAGAAGCTTAAATTGCAAGAAATTAAATGGGAACGGGGATTAAGCATGAAATTAAAGAAGCAGAATGTAAAAGAAATGGTAGATCAGAGATGGAGAAGCTCATTAGGGTTAGGAGATGTGATAATTCTCCGGATCAAGTATATTTTCATCTTTTCCTCAATCAATGCATTCATTGATCTCCCTGGCAATCTTAGGTGATTAGATCCCAATTCCTTGGCAATCTAATCTCTCTAAGCATGAACAATTGCCCAATTCCTTGATTTAAGTGCTCATGGGAAGAGATGAAGTTTGGTCACTGATTATACCACACAAATTCATAGATCAAAGTGTTGGTAGGATTACATGTCACTATATCCATCCAAACCCCAATCTAATCCAATGTGAGAAGGCAATTCTAACATGATCTCCTCATTCCTCTTCCAAGGTTTCAAGGAGATCCAATTATGAATAGCTTCTTTCCCAAGTAACTATTCAATTGGATGAAGAACGAAAGCTTTCTAGTAAAATCAAGAGAAAAGAAAGAAGAAGAAGAATGAAAACTAATATTGATCCATTGAATTACACAGAGCTCCCTAACCCAATGAAAGGGGTTTAGTTGTTCATAGCTCTCAAAATGGAAATTGGAATTGAAAGATACATTGCAAAAGAAATTGAACAGAAAGTAAATATGCAGTGCAGTACAATTCAGGAAAAAAAATCCCCCAAAAAAAGTTCTTCCTAACTTAAATTCTAAACTATTTATACACTCTCTTCCATTGATCTTCAATCTCTGAATTGGGCTTTTGGCCTTGATGGAATTGGGTTGAAATGGTTCCAATTGGTTTCCCTTGCCATTGAGAAGAGATTTGTTTGAATTGCAGAGTTCTGGTGCTCACGTTGGAGTCAACATTTGATAGCCAACGTTGACTCAAACACCCTTTTTAAAAACCAGAAAATTTGCTGTCATTGGCATTTGACTCAACGTTGGAGGGCCAACGTTCCGCTACCCACGCGTACGCGTGAGGCGTGCACGTGCCTCACGTGTGCGCGTGCCTCACGCGTGCGCATAGATGCAAAGATTTCGTTTTCCAGTTTTAAAAACATACATGGGAGCGTTGGCCTCAGCGTTGGACCTCCAACGTTCCCTCCAACGTTAGCATATTCACGCGTGCGCGTACACCACGAGTATGCGTGCTGTGCTATTTTTCCCATCCACGCGTACGCGTCAATAACGCGTGCACGTCGTTTCAAGTTTTTCAATTCCAAATTTTGGGCTCTTTATTGCGGACGTTGGAGGTTGGCGTTTGAGGCAACGTTGGACCTCCAACATTCGTCAGTGACGCGTACGCGTGACCCACGCGTACGCGTGGATGGTCAATTTTGTCATTCCACGCGTGCGCGTGACACACGCTTACGCGTGGATACAGAAATTTTGCTCTTTCACGCGTACGCGTCATAGACGACGCGTACGCGTCGCTCAAAAATCATTCAGCTCCAGAATTGAACATTTTATCATAACGTTGGGGGTAACGTTGGATGTCCAACGCTCCCTCCAACGTGAGCCTCAGCCAATTATGCAGAGAATTGTTCTGCCTCTCTTCCAACGTTTGAGGCAACGTTGGTGGTCAAACTTGGCCGCTGATAAACCACTATTTTATGGTTTATCTTGTGCTAATTTGAGTGGTTTTTATCAATTCTTTGCTCACTTATTCATATAATTTGCATGATTTTACAAATCCTTCCTAATTGTGTGAAATAGTTGAAAACATGTTTCCTAGGCCTTTAAACAGTCAATTTTAATTATCCTTTATTACCATTCGATGCCGTGATCTGTGTGTTAAGTGTTTTCAGGCTTTATAGGGCAGGAATGGCTTAGAGGATGGAAAGGAAACATACAAAAGTGGAATGAACGCGAGAAAATAAAGTTTTGAGAAGCTGGCAGCGACGCGCACGCGTGGACGACGTGTACGCGTGCCTAGCGTAGAAGACAAGTGACGCGTACGCATGACTGACACATACGCGTGACAAGGAATTTGGCCAAACGACGCGCACGCGTGACCTACGCGTACGCGTGACATGCGCCACGTGCAGAAAGCACTGGGAGCGATTTCTGGGCTCCTTTTTGGCCCAGTTCCAGGCCCGAGAACATAGATTAGAGGCTGCAAAATGGGGGAATCACACAACAATTCAATCATTCATTCACACAACTTTCACACAACTTATTGCTCTTGCTTTAATTGTTATCATTGATGCTTGCAATTGTTGGTTTTAGATTTTACATTCCCTATTACTTTTCTATGTTTTTATGTTATGCCTTCCAAGTGATTGATAAAATGCTTGGGAGGATTTTAAGTTAGATTTTTATATTCTTGGCTTTGGTTGAGTAATTGGAGACTCTTGAGTTATCAACCTCCTTTGTTGATTGGTAATTGAAAGTTGCTGGTTGATTTGGATCCCTCTAAAGCTAGTCTTTCCTTAGGAGTTGACTAGGACTTAAGGAATCAAATTGATTAGTCCACTTGACTTTCCTTCATAGTTAAAGGTTAACTAAGTGGGAGCAATGGACAATTCTCATCACAATTGATAAGGATAACTAGGATAGAACGTCTAGTTCTCATACCTTACCAAGAGCCTTTCTAGTTATTAATTTAATTCTTGCAATTTACTTTTCTTGTTCCTTATTCAAAAACCCAAAAAGATGCTATATCATAACCAATAATAACTACACCTCCCTGCAATTCCTTGAGAGACGACCCGAGGTTTAAATACTTCGGTTTATATTTTTTATTGGGTTTGCTTAAGTGACAAACAAATTTTTGTATGAAATGATTCTTTGTTGGTTTAGAAACTATACTTGCAACGAGGATTTATTTTTGAAATTCTTTACTAGCAAAAATCCTGTTCATAAAAAAAAAATTGGCGCCGTTGCCAGGGATTTGCAAACGTGTGCCTTATTATTGGTTATTGTGAATATTGTGAATAATTTTGCTTTTTCGTTTCTTTGTTAGTGTTTTTAGTTTTTGGAGTGTATTTTCATTAATTTTTATTAGTTTTTATTTCTCTTGCTACTATGAATTCTCACCCTTTGGCTATTAGTTTGGTTACAATCATGTTGTAGGAAGAGGAGATTACAATGGAAGCTTGGATCAAGGATGGGACAATCAAAGATGGGAGGAGCCACAAGGATTTGATCAACCCTCTTGGCAACAACCACCTCCAAGGCACTATCAACAACCATTCTATGATGCGTACCGAGACAATGGTTATGGTGGACCTCTTCGTGACAATCAACACCCACCATAATATACCTATGAACCCCCTCCTCAACATAGTTATGAACCACCATACTCACAAGCCCCTTTCCACCATTCACCTCCATATGATCCCAACCTTTATCCACCACACCAACCACCATACGACCCATATGAACCATACCCAGAACCACCACCTCAATATACACCATCTCCATACCCTTATCAAGAGGAACCACCTTCCCACTATGAGCCTTTTCTCTTAACAGATGAACCCTCCTATCCACCCCAAGCTCCCATAGATGATACCTTTAGTGTTATTCGCCAAGGGCGACAGGAGCTTCAAACCACACTTACCTCTGCTCTCACCGGTCTTACCTCTACTCTCCAAGCTCTTATATCTCGTGTGGATCCATCCTTTACTCCCAATACTCATCCCTCAAGCTCTAATGCACTTCCTTTTCACCCATGTCCATCAATCCAAGAGCAACATGATCCAAATTACGCTATTGACATGGAACAAGAGAGAAGGGATCGTCTTAGGGACGTAATGGATCGGGTTCACGCATACATACTTCAAGAGAAGCAAGAGGAAGCCCAAAAAGTGGAGGTAGGAGAGACCCTTGAAGATGAAGGAGTAGTTGAAGAATTAGGAGGAATTGAAGAAAGTTGTCAAGAGGTGGAAGTTATCAAGGAGGAGTTGGATTTCGTACTAGAGCAAGTGGAGAACACCGAAATTATTGAAGAAGAGGAAGTGGTTGAGGACTTAGGAGATGCAGAACCTCCATGGAAAACTCAAGTCATAGAGCCTCCTTCCAAGATGTTTAAATTTGATGTTGAGGAAGGTGTACAACCTCCAAGACATATCATGGTTGAAGACTTGGACGTGGTTGATCATGAGATTGGTTCAATAATTAATGAGTTCTTACCTACCATTGAACCCTCTCCAATTGAACTAGAGGAAGAGTTTAATGTTGCAGAAGCTTGTCAAGAGGTGGAGATCATCAAAGTGGAGCCTAAGAGAGTGAAGCATATATTGGCAAGGCTGCCACTGGAGATACCTCCCCCCAAGTTATTACCATCCAACACAACATTTAAGTGGGTACAATTCTTATCCTTAAACTATACCTTCCCACTTGAATATGGTCTACTTGAAACAGATGGACAACTTAGAGCTATCTGCGGTCTTAAGAGTAAAAGGGAGATGGTTAGTGGTTGGCAACACTATCCTGGGTTCGTTATGGTTGGAAGCTCAAGGCCTAATTGCAAGGGTTGGTGTAATTTTCAATTGAATGGGTCTAGGAGGATGTTTGGGCGCTTAAATGAGAATTCCAAGGCTGAACTACCTGGATGGAATCATGATGATCCGCTTGAAGACGGGTGTGGAAACAAGATTTGGGATCCCGGCATACAAGAAGATCAACTTTGGGAGCTCAAAGCTTGTAGAGAACTTCATCAGGGCTTGGTGAATTTATTTGGAGATGTCAGAGGTTATTGGAATTCCAAGCGTTGGTGGAAGTTTCAAGACGAGTTCAAGCACAAGCCACCATGACAAGAAACTCACCAAATGTCCAACTTAAGGATTTTAACTAAAAGTGCTAGGTGGGAGACAACCCACCACGGTATGTTCGTCCCTTTCTATTCTTAGTTTTATTTTATTTTCTTTTTATCAGTGTTCATTCATAATTTCTGCATCACTACCTGCATTCTGCATATATATATATATATATAAAGGAATCGACGCGCACGCGTAATATGTGTATGCACAAATAAACAGAGAGTTGCGCGAGAGACGCGCAGGAGGGGTGTGTGGCGCACAAGTCACACCACGCGTACGCGTCCCCTGTAGAAAGTTCAACCCATGCGTAAGCGTCAACGACGCGTACGCGTGGGCATGAAAATCGGCGTAAAAGCGTGATGAACAAAGAGTTGTGATGGTCTAGGGCTGGCACTGTGCTAAAGGCACAAAATCACCCACACGTTCGTCCCTGACGCATGTGCGTCCTTTCGCTTTCAGACCACCCACGCGTACGCGTAACTGACGCGTACGCGTCGCATGGCTTCTTCAGTTTTCACGCGCACGCGTGACTTGCGTGCGCGCGTCGCGCCCCATTTCTCATTCCCTTCTCCTTTCTTCTCTCCTTTCTCCTTCTTTCTTCCCCCTTTCTTACTTACTTCTCTTCCTTTCTTTAACTTCTCATCCTTATTCTCTTTTATTATCTTTTACTTCATTCATCTCTTCATTCATTGCCTTTTAATTTTGTGCATGTTTATATTTTCTTTTCTAATTTCATTATGTTTTCGTTGGTGTTAAATGTTCTTCTTCAACTGTTGTATCTTTTTTGGTATTATTTTGGTGCTCAGTGACTTGTTTTATTCTGATTGGGTGATATTATTTAAGCCAATGCTAATCTTTTATGATACCTGTGTTCCTTTTGCATTGACATGAATTTATATTGTCTTTCATCACCTACTATCTCTTCCCCATTGTCGCAATTTTTGCACTATTGATGTGCCATTTGCTCCTACTGTTTTCTCACTTGTATGTTGTAGCTACCGTGAACTTGAGACTCTCGTTATTTGGCATTAACCCACCCATATTTTATTTGTTTTCTATCCTTGTTTTTGGGTTACTTTTCTTCCCTTTTCTCTTCTTTCAGGATGGCCACCGAGAAGGGAAACGGAAAACTTTTACATAGGGCGACAAACAAGTTCCTACGCACATTCTTTGGAAAAAGCGTCAGTTGGAGCCACCCGTCCACTTGCACGTCTTAGCATGCACCGAGGACGGTGTAATCTTTAAGTGTGGGGAGGTCGATACCGACTTCCATGGGTTAGTTATTTCCTTTCTCAACACCAATGTTTAATATGTTAGTTGTTGCATTTGTATGTTTGATTGCATGTTTGTTTGATTTTGTGCATGTTCTTCCACCACTACTTGGTTGGAGTGATAAGTTCTTTTTCAAGACCCTTTTTATAGCATTTCACTAATTTAAATTAAAACTTTTGTGTTAAACTTGTTTGAGGATTGTAATTTGGAACATAGTTTATAGCTAAGAACACACAACCTGTGAGATTTTGAGCTTAATTATATGGTTACATTATTTAACCATGAATTTTATTCTTGTGTGTTTCCTTCTCTATGATTGTAATCTATATTTTGTTTCATTCTATATGTCCATTGTTTAGTGTATTTACATGCATACATATGATTGAGGCCATCACTCGTTATTATCTCATTTATCCCAAATAGCCTACCCTTTCAATCACCTTTGTTAGCCACCTTGAGCCTTTTAATCCCCATTTGTTCTATATTTTACCACATCACTAGTCTTAAGCGGAAAAATAATTAATTATCTGATTTGAATCTTTGGTTAGCTTAAGATAGAGATTGTGAATCAATTAAGTGTGGGGAACTGTGGGAACCTGGGTTAATGGGAATGTGTTATGTCTCTACTTTATCTGAATATTGGAAATTTGGGTACCTACTCATGTGAACTCAGAAAAAAAAATTTAAATTAAAAACCAAGGGGACAAAATTACCCCAATGCTAAGTTTAATAAAAGATCAATGCATATGTGGTGAAATTAAAGAAAAGTTGATACATGAGTATGTGATGCAAAAAGTGGGACTTCTGGGTAGCTAGGCATGATTTTAAAGTTACATATAGAGTGTGTATGTGTGTTAGGTGAGAGTTTAGGTTAGTCAAAGATTCATGTTATAGCTCACTTGGCCATACATATATCCTCACCCTTACCTTATCCCCATTACAACCTTGAAAAGACCTCATGATATTTGCATTGGTATACTAAATATTTGTTGATTGGTTAGATGAAGAACAAAGTTTTAGAAAGCATGACTAGAGAAGGGTAGAGTGAATCAACCCTAGACACTTGAGCGATTAGAGTGCATATACACTACCAGTGAGGGTTCAATGCTTGATTCTATGTTCCCTGCTTTCATAAGCTATCTTCTTACAAGTTTACTTGTCTTTTATTGTGTGGTTTGAATTAGTGAAATCTGATTTATGTTTGTCTTGGAGAACTTATCTACTTTTAACCAAGTGGACAGAAACATCTTAGCATATAGTTGCATTCATAGGTTGCATCTCATGAGTCTCACTTTCCCCCATTCATTCCTTTTGTCTCCTTGAGCTTATCATGAGGACATGCTAATGTTTAAGTGTGGGGAGATTGATAAACCACTATTTTATAGTTTATCTTGTGCTAATTTGAGTGGTTTTTATCGATTCTTTGCTCACTTATTCATATAATTTGCATGGTTTTACAAATCCTTTCTAATTGTGTGATATAGTTGAAAACATATTTCCTGGGCCTTTAAACTGTCAATTTTAATTATCCTTTATTACCATTCGATGCCGTGATCTGTGTGTTAAGTGTTTTCAGGCTTTATAGGACAGCAATGGCTTAGAGGATGGAAAGGAAACATGCAAAAGTGGAAGGAATGCGAGAAAATGAAGTTTTGAGAAGCTGGCAGCGACGCGCACGCGTGGACGACGCGTACGCGTGCCTAGTGTAGAAGACAAGCGACGCGTACGCGTGACTGACGCGTACGCGTGACAAGGAATTTGGCCAAACGACACGCACGCGTGACCTACGCGTACGCGTGACCTACGCGTACGCGTGACCTACGCGTACGCGTGACCTATGCGTACGCGTGACATGCGCCACATGCAGAAAGTTGCAGAAAGCGTTGGGAGCGATTTCTGGGCTTCTTTTTGGCCCAGTTCCAAGCCCGAGAACACAGAATAGAGGCTACAAAATGGGGAAATCACATAACAATTCAATAATTCATTCACACAACTTTCATACACATAATTTTAGGTTTTAGATGTAGTTTTCTAGAGAGAGAGAGGCTCTTTTCTCTCTCTAGGTTTTAGGATTTCTCTCAATTTTAGGTTTATTTCTTCTCAATTCCAGATTCAATGTTCCTTTAATTTAGTTTCTCTTCTACTCTTATTAGTTTTAGAACTTTAGTTTATCTATTTCTCTTGTTGGTTTGTTTATTTACCCAATTTAACTTATGAACCCTTTATGTTAGATTCAATTTCCTATTTAATATAATTTGAGGTATTTCAGGTTTATTGCTCTTGCTTTAATTGTTATCATTGATGCTTGCGATTGTTGGTTTTAGATTTTACATTCCCTATTACTTTTCTATGTTTTTATGTTATGCCTTCCAAGTGTTTGATAAAATACTTGGGAGGATTTTAAGTTAGATTTTTATATTCTTGGCTTTGGTTGAGTAATTGGAGACTCTTGAGTTATCAACCTCCTTTGTTGATTGGTAATTGAAAGTTGCTGGTTGATTTGGATCCCTCTAAAGCTAGTCTTTCCTTAGGAGTTGACTAGGACTTGAGGAATCAAATTGATTAGTCCACTTGACTTTCCTTCATAGTTAGAGGTTAACTAAGTAGGAGCAATAGACAATTCTCATCACAATTGATAAGGATAACTAGGATAGGACGTCTAGTTCTCATACCTTGCCAAGAGCCTTTCTAGTTATTAATTTAATTCTTGCAATTTACTTTTCTTGTTCCTTATTCAAAAACCCAAAAAGATACTATCTCATAACCAATAATAACTACACCTCCCTGCAATTCCTTGAGAGACGACCCGAGGTTTAAATAATTTGGTTTATATTTTTTATTAGGTTTGCTTAAGTGACAAACAAATTTTTGTATGAAAGGATTCTTTGTTGGTTTAGAAACTATACTTGCAACGAGGATTTATTTGTGAAATTCTTTACTAGCAAAAATCTCGTTCATCAGCTGCCAACATTGCTTTTTCTTCATCTTTTCCAGGCTCCTTCTTCAACCTTCTTCCATACTTTCTTTCACCTATCATCAACCAATACATGCATCAAAGCCTTGCTAAAGTCATGAGAATTCTTATCATTCTTAGCATACAAGTAATTATAGCATAATTCTCATGAAATTACATCAAATTAATCATGGTTGAATGAATCCAGGCATACATGAATTTCTACCCAATTTGTTTACTTATAGCTCAAGAAAGTGCATAAAACCTATTAAAAACAAAGAAAAAGGCTAGTGAAACTAGCCTAAGATGTCCTGGCATCACAACACCAAACTTAAATCTTGCTTGTCCTTAAGCAAGTACTGAATTATTAAGAAGAAAGAATGAAGCAGAAGGTGATCTTCATATCAGTAAGTAATTATTATTAGTTCATGGGGTTTTATGCAGAAGATGCAATAACTCACTTCTTATTGATCTTTAGGCATAGACTGTCTCTTTTGAGCATCAATTAACATACTGCTATGACCTCTTATTATTCACTCATCCTTGGTAATTGCTTTTCTTTATTTCTTTAGCTCAGTGTCATGTGTTGTAGCAGTTTCTTAGCTTGTTTGTACTCAACACATATTCACTACAGACACTTGGCTCACAATTGCTCTTAAGACATTGGTGCCCAGCACCTCTTTGGGTTACTAAATGGCTTGTAACTAGGTTGCTCTTGATAATGGACTTTTGGTTGATAATCCCGGGTTAGTTAACCCAAGTTACCAAGTGTTAAAGCACTCCATAGAACCTAATCATCCAAGCAGATCCTAGTACAAAGACACCACAGGCATATGTCCTAAGGTCCAAGCTATTGGTGTCTAGCCTTATTCTTTTGCTTTCTTTTGTTTTTGTTGCCACTTTTGGCTTTTTCTTTCTTTCTTTTTACTTGTTTTTCTTTCCTCCAAGGACTTTTATTAGCTAAGATTCATAGACAGCATGCTAGTTTACACTAAAGGAGAACAATCTATCCTTTTATTAATTATAAGTGAGCTACTACACAATCAAACATATATACCAACACTTACTGTTATTTCATTTTCTTGCTAAAAAAGGAACTATTCCACTTCTTGTTCAAACATTTCTTTTATTTAGATTGAAAAGACTCAGGGGACAAGACAAGCATTAATACTAGTGAAAGTGAAAGCACACACACCTAGGCTAGCACACTTATTGTAAAGATTAAACATAACAGAATGCAAAAGGACTTAACTAAAAGTTACTATCAACTAAAACAGATATGTTCTTTCTTTATTGAATAGAATAGCTAAGAAGCAAGTCCACCTTTCATTTTTTTTATCCTGTTTGCCTTTCTTCTTCTTCTCGCTTGCTTGCTTACTAGTTTCTCCCTTGCCTTTGCCTTTTTAACTTTTTTCCAGAATCCAGCTTTCTTCATTGTCTCTTCCACTCTGTTTTCAAGGTGTATTGCTTTGTCTATTTTTATGTCACTCCTTTCCTTGAAGTATTAATCATAAATTGAAAATGCTAGGTCCATCTTATGTAGATGTTCCGCAATGTAGTTGAGCTTGATTTGGCCATTTATGTTATAGTCAGCTTGAACTCCATATCTTGCATCCTGAAGGGTCGTGAACTCCTTAAAAACTCTCATGTTGTCAACTTGAAGTTGGGCCAGCTGATTGAAAGATCCTTGAAATTGTGAAGCTTGTTCTCTTTGCATAACCAAAGATCTTGACTTATAATCTCTCTGTTGACTCATCATCCTCAACTGAAGCTCCTCTTGTCTTTGTTGAGCTCTCATGTACTGTGAATGGAATTCTTCTTGCTTCTCTTGATCTCTCATGTACTGTTCGGATAGCCTTTCAATTGCTTCTTGCATCAGCCCCACGTCCATGTTGTTTTGTGGTTGGAATTATTGCTCCTCTTCTTGATCTTCTTGTTGTTCTTCTTCCTCCCGTGGTTCTTCTCTCCTTCTCCTCCTTTGTGGTCTTCGACTTTATTGTGCCTCCGTGACATTCATCATCCTTTCAAGGGTCATAGGCATGCCTGGATGCATCCATGTTGGGTTTGCATCCTCCAGTGGCACTCTTGCCTTCATGCATAATCGCATGATAGTGCTGGGGTAATATAGCCAGGATTCAGCATAATTTTTCTCCGAGATCTTTTGAATTTCATTTGCATTGATCTCGTGAACCTTTACTTCTCCTCCCACTATTATACAATGTAGCATGACAGCCCTTTGCTTGCATTGTTAACTTCTGAGGTGTTCACTATGCCCAGAATTGATCTCTTTATAAGTTCATACCAACACTTTGCTTCAGGAGTAAGATCTCCCTTTTTTAGGTAATTGTGCCCTCCTTCATTGTCTCTCTCCCATTCAGTATTAACCACATAGATATCACTAGATATTTCATCATAATCTGGGTTTCCGTTCACTCTTTGTTGGTACCCTGGCTCATCAAAATAGGCTGGCCTTAGTCCTAAGACCTTCATAATGGTCTTCGGGCTAAAGTTTACTTCCACACCCCATACAAAACTCTTGTATGTTGGTGCTTCGGTCATATCCAGCTTTGTAGTGTTAGCATAGAACTCCCTTATGATGTTTGCATTAATCCTGGTGATCGGTGAGGTCAGCTCTTCCCACTTTCTCTTTCTGATCTTGGCTTTTATCTCTGAACATCCATCCTCAGGCAACAGGAAAGGGATTTCTGGATATATTTTTTTGTCATTCATCCACCCAAGTTGCATTTGGTGGAACCATGATCTGAACTTCCATCTATCATAGTCATTTTTAGCTTCCTTAGTAACATGTTCCTTTCCTCTCCTTCTTTTGGAACTTGAAGAAGATGCCATACTTTCCTGATGAATACCCGAGTTGGGGTTGAAGGCTTATGAAGATGGGAGGTTGGTATGATGCATTCTCAGTGGAAAAGTGTTTGAAAATAAGGTAGTATTATGGAAGCAAGTGAGTAAGGATGCTTTGTTGCACAAAGAACACGGTTATTGGGCTTTGGTTTTATAGAACACAAGAGTTGAATTTCTGGAATACAAGAAGTGTGAAGCTTAAGTTCATATGCACGGTTCAAGTGATGACATTTATAGTAAGCTTTAATGAAGAATGGATGGCTAGGATTCTTTGGGACGAGTGATGAATGAAGGGTGTGCATGCAAGGTTGAATGAAGACAAAAGTTTCTTCTTCATTAAGCATATCTCTTCGGTCTTCAAAGGGCTTCTTCCAAGGATGTGCAGAATCACCTTCCAAGCCATGTGATCTATTTTTGTCTTCATGCTAGCTTTATCCTTCCTTGTCTTGTCCCTTTCATTAGATAGTTCTCTGCTCACCTAACCATCATAACAAGACAAAAGAAGTAAGTGCTAACAAGTGGCAGCAAGAGAACAATTAATATTTAAAGCTAGAAAAATAATTGACTAGCATTCCTTATGCTTATTTAGCCAACTGTGATTCCCCTTTTTATATATATAGTTTTGGAGCACACCAAACTTAGTGTTTGGTTACATGGTTCAAAGTGTTACTTCCTCCAAGTATTGTCATTGAGATCTCAACGGGATTATTGTCACTTTTGGTTAAACCCTCATGAGAAACACTTTATTTTTCTATTTCTAAACCTGAACTAAAGATTATATAAACATGGTTGCACTTTCATGACTTTCAAAACTCAAAAGACTTTGACTCTCATGCTTCGTTCTTGTAATATATAGAACACCAAACTTAATGTTTGGCTATATATTCCAAGAGACACGCGTCAAAACGGCAATATGATCATTATTTTTGAAAGGTATCTTAGTGTGCCTGTAGGCACACCAAACTTAGAATTGGATCATATGCTTCACAATATCATGGATAATTGTCAAGATTGTCTATACGAGCTTGAATTCGTGTTAGAACAACACTTATTATTCATACTGAAGTATTAAAAACAAGGAAACTAAATCATGGGCTGCTTCCCATGGAGCGCTTCTTTAGCGTCATTAGCTTGATAGTTGGTCTTTGTCATGGTAGATTGTAGTGCCTTAGGTCTTCTCCCCTTACAGTGAAGCAGTCTCCACTTGATTCCTTAATAATTTCTACATGCTCTAGGGAGAGGACCTTTCTGATGGTGAACACTTGAGGTAATTGAGATGGAATGGTTGGATGCTGAGGTGGTGTTGGTCGATGGTGGGCTGATATCACCTTGTCTCTAGGGAAAAAACCCTTTGTAGGAATCTTCTTATTTCTCTATCCCCTTGGCAATTTCTTCATAACTCTCTCATCTTCTTCCAGTGGTACTCCCGTGATTATTGTGTCAAGAAGTTCCTTTTTAACTGCTCCTCTCAACTCTTGTGGCTTCAGTTCTTTCTTGAGTTCTCCTGGTTGCTGTATCTCTTGAATTTCTTGCTTGATCACCAAAGACTATTTCAGTGGTTCAGCTGCTGATTTATTGTTGCTTTCCTCTATGCACATGTTGTTGTGATCATCCTTTGACTCTTTAGGTTCTGGCTCAGACTCAGATGTAGGTTTGAAAACATGGAAGGTGAGGTGTTCATCATGTACTCTCAGGATTAGCTCTCCTTGTTCCACATCTATCAGGCCTCTAGCAGTGGCTAGAAATGGTCTCCCCAAAATAATAGGATGAAGGTAACTTTCCTCCATGTCCATAACAACAAATTCAGTGGGGAGGAAGTAGTTTCCTACTTTCACCAATACATTTTCAACTACTCCTTCGGCCTGCTTATGAGTTTTATCTGCCAATTGGATAATTACATCCGTGGATCTCAGCTCATTGATTTGCAAGTTCTTCATAAGAGATAGAGGCATCACATTTATGCCAGCTCCTAAGTCACAGAATCCTCTGTCAATTTTTGTCTCTCTGGTGCACGAAATTGTAATTCACACTTTTCACAACTCCGCACAACTAACCAGCAAGTGCACTGGGTCGTCCAAGTAATACCTTACGTGAGTAAGGGTCGATCCCACGGAGATTGTCGGCTTGAATCAAGCTATGGTTATCTTGTAAATCTTAGTAAGGAGATTAATGATTAAATTGATTTTGTTTATAAAAAGTAAATAACATAAAATAGATGGTACTTGTGATTTAGTAATGAGGAACAGGTTGAGGTTCCGAAGATGCTCTGTCGTCTGAATCTCTGCTTTTCTACTGTCTTCTTCTCCAAACACGCATGGCTTCCTTCAATGGCAAGCTGTATGATCTTCTCGGATGAAAAATACCAGGTACGATCTCTGCACAGCTAATCAACTGTCGAATTTCTCGTCTCGGATGAAAAATACCAAGTACAGCTACCACACGGCTAATCATTTGTCGGTTCCTGCTAGCGTCGGAATAGAACCCTTGTCCTTTTGCACACTGTCATTGCGCCCAACATTCGCAAGTTTGAAGCTCGTCACAGTCATCTCTTCCCAGATCCTACTCGGAATACCACAGACAAGGTTTAGACTTTTCGGATCCCAGGAATGCTACCAATGATTCTAGCCTATACCACGAAGATACTAATCTCACGGACTCGGTCCATGTATTAGATATCCAAGAGATACGCACTCAAGTTGTCGCCCAATGACTATGTTGAGCTCAGATAGAACGGGAGTGGTTGTCAAACACGCGTTCATAGAATTGAGAATAATGATGAGTGTCACGGATCATCACACTCTCTATATTGAAGTACGAATGAGTATCTTAGAATAGAATCAAGCGTGATTGAATAAAAAATAGTAGTAATTGCATTAATCCATTGAAACACAGCAGAGCTCCTCACCCCCACCTATGGGGTTTAGAGACTCATGCCATAGAAGATACAATATGAAGTGTAAAATGTCATAAGGTACAAAATGAATCTCTAAAAGTAGTTTTTATACTAGACTAGTAACTTAAGTTTACAGAAAATGAGTAACTAACTGCAGATAGTGCAGAAACCCACTTCCGGGACCCACTTGGTGAGTGTTTGGGCTGAGCTTTCAAGCTTTCACGTGCATATGCCTCAAATTGGAGTTAAACGCCACCCTGGGTGCCAAAATGGGCGTTTAACGCCAAGAATTATGCCAGTTCTGGCATTTTACGCCATAAAGTCTTTGGCTGGCTTTTAATGCCAGTTTGGGCCATCAAATCTCGGGCAAAGTATAGACTATTATATATTGCTGAAAAGCCCAAGATGTCTAATTTCTAACGCAATTGAGATTGCGTCAATTGGACTTCTGTAGCTTCAGAAAATCCACTTCGAGTGCAGGAGGGTCAGAATCCAACAGTATCTGCAGTCCTTTCTCAGCCTCTGAATCAGATTTTTGCTCAGGTCCCTCAATTTCAGCCAGAAAATACCTGAAATTACAGAAAAACACACAAACTCATAGTAAAGTCCAGAAATGTGAATTTTAAATAAAAACTAATAAAAATATAATAAAAAGTAACTAAAATATACTAAAAACTATCTAAAAACAATGCCAAAAAGGATATAAATTATCCGCTCATCACAACACCAAACTTAAATTGTTGCTTGTCCCCAAGCAACTAAAAACAAAATAGGATAAAAAGAAGAGAATATACAATAGATTCCAAAATATCAATGAAGCTTAGTTCCAATTAGATGAGCGGGACTAGTAGCCTTTTTGCTTCTGAATAGTTTTGGCATCTCTCTTTATCCTTTGAAGTTCAGAATGATTGGCATCCATAGGAACTCAGAATTCAGATAGTGTTATTGATTCTCCTAGTTCAGTATGTTGATTCTTGAACGCAGCTACTTTAAGAGTCTTGGCCGTGACCCTAAGCATTTTGTTTTCCAGTATTACCACCGGATACATAAATGCCATAGACACATGACTGGGTGAACCTCTTCAGATTGTGACTCAGCTTTGCTAGAGTCCCCAGTTAGAGGTTTCCAGAGCTCTTAAGCACACTCTTTTGCTTTGGACCACGACTTTAACCACTCAGTCTCAAGCTTTTCACTTGGACCTTCATGCCACAAGCACATGGTTAGGGACAACTTGATTTAGCCGCTTAGGCCAGGATTTTATTCCTTTGGGCCCTTCTATCCATTAATGCTCAAAGCCTTGGATCCTTTTTGCCCTTGCCTTTTGGTTTAAAGGGTTATTGGCTTTTTCTGCTTGCTTATTCACTTTTTTTTCTTATTTTTTGCCTCTCTTTTTTTTTCCGCAAGCTTTGTTTTTCACTGCTTTTTCTTGCTTCAAGAATCAATTTTTGTGATTTTTCAGATTATCAATAACATTTCTCTTTTTTCATTATTCTTTCAAGAGCCAACAATTTTTAATATTCATAAACAACAAATTCAAAAAATATGCACTGTTCAAGCATTCATTCAGAAAACAAAAAGTATTGCCACCACATCAAAATAATTAGACTAATTTCAAGGTAAATTTCGAAACTATTCACTTCTTATTCTTTTGCAAATAAAAACATTTTTTATTTAAGAAAGGTGAGGGATTCATGGAATCATTCATAGCTTTAAGACATAGACTCTAAACTTTATTGATCATGGAATAAAAATATGACATAAAATAAACATAAAAGCAGACAAATAATAATAAAAAGAAGGAAATTAAAGACATAAAAATAAATGACTCTAATACTAATGCTTATGTAAATCTTAAAATAGGTTTCTAATAATAAAAGTTATCACAGAGTTAGGACTCAACAACCTTGATTTTGAGGGGTAGGTGCTCCTTCAATCTGTGGGACGTCCAACTCTTCAAGGGATAGCTTCTGACGCTTCAACTCCTGTATTTCACGCCCTTGTTTCTCTTGTTCTATGAGCATTTTACAGAGCATGCTGTTTTGATTCTGCTGCTCTTCTTTGAGTTGATTCACAACTTCTTGCAACTTGGTGACAGATGCTTCTAAGAGGGCCCAATAATCAAATTGAGGAATTTCTGGGAGGAGCTCATGCGCCCCCCTCTTGATGAGGTTATCTTGAATTTGAGGTCCATCCATCACTTTTTATGGTGATTGGGCGTTCAACTGTGATGTATTCATCCACACCCATCTGTACCCTCGCATCTTTGCATAACAGACTAATCAAGCTTGGGTAGGCCAATTTGGCCTCAGTGGATTCCTTGTTTGCAAACATGTAAAATTCAACAGGGATCAGCTGTTGAATCTCTACCTCCTTCGCCAGCCTAATACAGTGAATCATCACTGCCCTCTTGACAGTGACTTCAGATCGGTTGCTGGTTGGGAGTATAGAACGCCCAATGAAATCCAGCCAACCTCTAGCAACTGGTTTGAGATCACCTCTCCTTAGTTAGTTTGGGACACCTTTTAAATTAGTAATCCACTTGGTTCCAGGGAGGCATATGTCCTCTAGAACTTGATCTAGCCTTTTATCCTTGGCCATTTGATAAACCACTATTTTATGGTCTATCTGGTACTCAATTGAGTGGTTTTTATTAACTCTTTACCCACTTATTCATACTATTTGCATGGTTTTATATTTCCTTCCTAATTATGTGTTTTGATTGATTATAGTTTCCCTGACGCTAGATGACGCGACCGCGTGATCCATGCGACCGCGTCGCAATGACGGAAATCCAGCATGGCAAAATTCGAACCCAGCGAATTCTGGACTGTTTTTGACCCAGTTTGCGGCCCAGAAAACACAAATTAGAGGCTATAAAGTGGGGGAATGCATCCATTCATGAGGAGGCTCTCATAATTTACAATTTTAGGAGTAGATATAGTTTTTAGAGAGAGAGGTTCTCTCTTCTCTCTTAGGATTAGGATTTAGGATTTCTCTTAGTTTTAGGAGTAGCTCTCAATCCCAGGTTCTTTATTTTTATTATTTTCCCAATTTTATTTATGAATTCTTTTATGTTACAGATTACTCTTTGAATTAATGTTATTTGAGGTATTTCAGACTTATGATTGCTCTCTTTAATTTATTAATGCTCTGTGTTTATCCAAATTATTTTCATTCAAGTAGACTTTCTTCCCTTTTGGCTTTGGTTAGGTAATTGGTAACACTTGAGTTGTCAAACTCAGGAGTGGTTAAAATTGGCTGATTTTGCTTTAGCTAGGATTGCTCTAACACTAGTCTCTCCACAGGAGTTGACTAGGACTTGAGAATCAAGCTAATTAGTCCACTTGACTTAACTAAGTGGGATTAAAATCCAATTCTCATCACATCTGATAAGGATAACAAGGACAGGATTTCCGGTTCTCATACCTTGCCAAGAGTTTATTTTACAGTTATTTATTTATTTTTATTGCTCAAAAATATACATGTGCGCATTGCCCAAACTTCCAAAACCCCCAATTTACAATCTTCATAACCAATAATAAGAACATACTTCCCTGCAATTCCTTGAGAAGACGACCCGAGGTTTGAATACTCGGTTATCAATTTCAAAGGGGTTTGTTACTTATGACAACTAAAACATTTGTACGAAGGGATTTTTGTCAGTTTAGAGACTATATCTACAACGGGACTGTTTTTATGACATTCTTTACTGGAAAAAATCCCGACGTCACCATTCTCCTATTAAAGGACTCTGGATCATCTTGTAGTTGAGGAAGTTTAAGAACCTCTCTCACTTTGTCAAAGTGGAAGTAAATAACCTTCCCTCTGACCATAGTCCGAAAGGAGTAGAAAGCAGTTCCCTCTAATCTTTGCTTTTCTGTCATCCACAGATTTGCATAAAATTCCTGGATCATGTTTCTTCCAACATGTATCTCAGGATTAGCCAGGGCTTCCCAGCCCCTATTTTGAATCTGCTTTTGGATCTCCGGGTATTCATCTTCTTTCAGATTGAACCTAACTTCCAGGATCACTGATCTTCTGCATACAATTTTGAAATAATGGTCTGCATGTTCTTTGGTGCAGAAGTTCTCATACATCCAACGTGGTTTTGGATTGCTTTCTTTCTTCTCTCTTGAAGCGGTTTGTCTTCCTTTGGGTGCCATGAGATTGGTTTATTTTATCTCAGGAATCACAGAAATCACACCAAACTTAGAGATTTACTTGCCCTCAAGCAAAATAATAGAAAGAAGATGAATAGAGGGAGAAAAGGATTTGAATGATGGAGTAAAGGGGATGGCCGAATTTATAAATAGAGGGAAGGGAGGGGTTCGAAATTTTTAGAAAAAGATATGATTGATAAAAGATAAACATGATATGAAAAAAAAGAGAAGATTGTTTTCAAAATTTAAGAGATATGAAAAAGATATAAGGACGTTAGATCTGAATTTTTATTTATGCATCTAAGAAATAAAAGATGACATGAATGAGTTAAAAAGATTTGAAAAGAAATTGGAAATATAAATGAGTTTTTGAAAAGGAATTGAAAAGAGTTGAAAAAGAATCAAGAAGAATTTATAAGATTATAAATTTTTGTGAATGGAAATTAAAAAATGAATGTTTGTAATGTTTGGATGCAGAAAATTTTGATTTAAAACATGAAAATTCGAAAAAAATTGAATTGGAAATGAAATTACCTCTCCTGTGATATTCTGGCGTTAAACGCCCAGAATGATAGCCATTATGGCGTTTAACGCCCATCTGGTGGCCATTTTGGGCATTTAACGCCCAGCCAGGTACTCTGGCTGGCGTTAAACGCCAAAAATCCTTCTTTACTGGGCATTTTTTTGAACGCTCAGAATGCTGCCAATTCTGGCGTTAAACGCCCAGAATGATGCCCATTCTGGTGTTTAACGCCCAGAATGATATCTTTACTGGTGTTAAACGCCCAGAATGGTAGCCATTCTGGCGTTTAACGCCAAAATTGCCTCTTTACTGGCGTTTTAACGCCAGTGAGCTCTTTTTCTCTGTGATTCCTCTGCTTTATGTTCTGAACCTTTATTTCCTTGACTTGTTTACTGAAAAAGCATTAACAAACATGAATAACAAAATTAAATGGACTTATATAATTGTTATAAACATCTAATTTTTTTGTAATGGCTAGGTTGCCTCCCAGCAAGCGCTTTTTTACTGTCTTTAGCTGGACTTTTACTGAGCTGTTAATTTAGTCTCAGTTTTGAGTATTCTTGCTCAATATTGCCTTCAAGATAATGTTTGATTCTCTGTCCATTAACAATGAATTTTTTGTCAAAATCAACATCTTGAAGCTCTACATAACCATATGGTGACACGCTTGTAATCACATATGGTCACCTCCACCGGGATTTCAATTTCCCAGGGAACAATCTGAGCCTATAGTAAAACAGTAGGACCTTCTGTCCTGCCTCAAAGACTCTAGATGACAGTCTTTTGTCATGCCATCTTTTTGCTTTCTCTTTATAAATTTTAGCATTTTCGAAAGCATTGAGTCTGAACTCCTCCAGCTTATTCAACTTGAGTAATCTCTTCTCTCCAGCTACCTTAGCATCAAGGTTTAGGAAGCTGGTTGCCCAATAGGCCTTGTGTTCCAGTTCCACTAGCAGATGACATATTTTTCCATACACAAGCTGGTATGGAGAGGTTTCTATAGGGGTCTTGAATGCTGTTCTGTATTCCCACAGAGCATTGATAAACCCCAATTTTGTGGTTTATCTTGTGCTTAATTTGGGATATTTTATCACCTTTTCCCACATTTATTCAATGAAATAGCATGGTTTTGTAATTCTCCCTTGAATTGTGCTTAAGTGTAAAAACATGCTTTTTAGGCCCTTAAATTAGTGATTTTAATTCATTTTAATTCCATTCGATGCCTTGATGTGTTTGCTGAGTGATTTCAGGTTCATAAGGCAAGTATTGGATGGAAGAAGTGAGGAGAAAATCATGCAAAGTGGGAGAACTCATGAAGAAATGAAGGAACTGCAAAGCTGTCAAGGCTGACCTTTTCGCACTCAATCGACCGTAACTTGAGCTACAGAGGTCCAAATGAGGCGGTTTCAGTTGAATTGGAAAGCTAATATCCGGGGCTTTAAAATGATATAAAATTTGTCATATTTGCTTCGCGTTTAGGGATGCGCACATGCACTGTACATGTGTGCACCGATGGAGCACGTGATTCACTAAAGTGAAATCGTGGCCAGCAATTTGTAGAGCATTTTGGGCCCAATCCAACTCATTTCTAATGCTATTTTATGCAGAATTCAAGCTTGGGCAAGGGGAGAGCAATTGTTTGTAACTTAGCATCATGTAGGTTAGTTTCTAGAGAGAGAAGCTCCCTCTTCTCTCTAGAATTCGGATTCTTAGGCTATTTTGCATCTTAGATCTAGGTTCAACTTCATGTTTTCATCTTGTTTCCTTTATGATTTCTTATGCCTACTACTTGATTCTCTTATTTTTCATGTTAATTTCTCTTTTATGTTTCTTTTGTGATGATGAACTCATGTTGGATTTGATTTACATTTAATGAAATTTAATGTTTGATGTTCTTTTATTGGTGATTTAAGTTGTGGATTTACTTTCCTTGCAATTGGTAGTTGTTAAATTTTATTGTTCTTGCACTTTTACCATGCTTTCCATTTGTACCCACCAAGTATTTGACAAAATGCTTGGTTGTGCTTTAGAGTAGACTTTGAGCATTCTTGGCTTGGAAGGAGTAATTAGGTGATCTTTAGTCATTAAGACCCAACTCATGTTGGCGATCTAGAGTTGTTAGCTAGTATTGTTTCCATTAACTCTAATCTCTTACTAATCCAATTAGTGAGTTGATTAGGACCTTTGGATTGAGATTGGCTAGTCTTGTTAGACTTTCTTCGAGTGTGAAGATAATGTGATACCTTCTTCCATCTTCAGGGATGACGTAATGAGATAAATTCTTGTTTATTATTGTAGTATGATTGATTTGTCTTGTTTGATATTCTTTCTATGTGAAGATGACATGATACCTTCTTCCATTTGTTGGAGTTGACTAGATAAGATGAATTAATCATTATACGACTAGGATAGAAAGCCTACATTCTCAATCTTTGCCATGAATATCTCTCTCTTTATTTACTTGCTTTCTCTTATTTACCTTGCTTTCTTTAATTTACTTGCTTGATTTACTTTTCTTGCCCCTCTTATAAACCAAAACCCTTGCATTCTCATAGCCAAAAATTGACCATTTCATTTTAATTCCTTGTGAGATGACCCAGAGTCTAAATACTTCGGTTAATTTTCATTGGGATTTTTACATGGGACAAAACCGAAATTTAATTTGATTTGAGGATTGTCTATTGGTTTGGACTATACTAACAACGGAATTATTTTGTGGAATTCCGAACTGGTATAAATCCTTGCAATCAAATTAATGGCGCCGTTGCCGGGAAATTGCAATGGTGCTATGTTATTGGCTATTGTATATATTGTGAATAGCTTTATTTTTGGTTCGTTTGTTGATTTTGCTAGTTGTAAGACTTTGTTTTCTTTGTTTCTTGTTAGCTTTTGTTTTTTATTTTCTCTTGTCATCATAAATTCTCACCCCTTTGGCTATGAGTGTGGTTCAAACTATGTTGTAGGAGATGGAATTTACAATGATAACATGCATCAAGAATTTGGAGATCAAAGTTTGGCAAGAGTGATTGGGGATATGACTACTATCCTCACGGAGATGCGCGACGACCAAAGGGCATTTATTGCCACCCAAGCCATCCAAGCGCCATCCCAACGTGACTACTCTTTGGATTCTTATGTGTATACTCCTTATCCTAATGCACACCAATCTAATGTATGTGATGACCCTTATTGTGATTGTCAACCACAACCACCACATACATATGAACCCCCTCCTCAATATAGCCCTCCACCATACTCACAAGCCTCATACCACCATTCACCTCTATATGATCCTAACCCACACCCACCATACCAACCACTATATGAGCCATATCTAGAGCCACCACCATTCCAACACCAATACTCCCAAGAACCACAAAGCCCACATACACCACCTCAAGAATTTCACCAATATGAAACACCTTCCAATTACAACAACCTTCCTTCAAACAATGAACCCTCTCTTCCACCATCGCCTCCCGATGAAGCCCCCATGCTAGAATTGAGAGATCTTGAATCTCATATCTTAAGGCGACATGAGGAGGATGAAAAGAAGTTTGAGGAGTTAAGAGCAAAAATGGCTATCATGGTAGAAGCCATTGGCAACATAGTCTCATCCCGCCTAAGCCTATGCGATCAAGGCACTCCCATTATTGAATGTGGAGAAGCAACCAAGGAGCTTAGTGAGGGAGTGAACTTGAAGCTCCAAGGTGAAGAAGAGGAGTTAAGGCAAGAAATGCAACAAGAGGAGGAGGTAGAGATTATTGAACAAGAGGAAGTAGTGGTTGGAGCCTTAGGATATGTTGAGTACATAGAGGAATCACAAATTGAAGAGCCTTCTTCCATGGAGTTTGAAGTTGATGTTGAGGAGGAGAGTGCACACCCTCCAAGGCACAATGTGATTGGAGAAGTGGTAGAAGTGTTCCAAGTAACAAGCCTTCCTATTTATGATGATTCCGAATCAACGTATGATCCTTTTGAGCTTGATGAGTCCTTCCCCAATATGCTTGGAATTGATGATGAGGTAGATTTCACTAAACCTCCTATTTATGATTTGAGTGATGAGGAAGAGGTAGAAGAACTTGGTGAAGAAGAATGTGAACTTGAGGAAGCTTGGCAAGAGGTAGAACTTGAAGAACCTTGCTAAGTGGTGAACGCATTTAGAAGAGGATGGACGAGAGTGGAGCGTGCTTTGTCAAGACCGTTGGGAACTCCTCCACCTAGGTTGTCATCTAATCCTTCATTTGAGTGGGTAAAACTTCTAACTCTTAGCTTTATTATACCAGTTGAATTTGGTTTGCTTGAGATGGATGACCAACTTAGGGCGCTTTGTGGTATTAAGCGTAAAAGGAGGATGTTTAGTGGTCGGCGTTGTAAGTCTTGGATCATTATGGTTGGAAGCTTGAAATTGAGGAGCATGGATTGGCGTAGTGCTCAATTGAATGGGTCTAGGAGGATAGTTTGGTGCTTCCATGAGAATTCATCTCTCTTGCCACCTGGAGGAAATCACTATGATCAACTCAAGGACGGGTGTGAAAATAAGGTATGGGATCCCGGATCGCATAAGAAAGACCATCTGTGGGAGCCTATGGCTTATGAGGAACTCCATCAAGGCTTGGAGTTATTGACTTTGGAAGATAGAGCTTATTGGAAGTCCAAGCATTGGTAGATGTTCAAGGATGGATTCAAGCACAAGCCACCTTGATGGATAGCTCCCCATAAGTCCAACTTAAGGACAATAAACAAAAGTGTTAGGTGGGAGACACCCCACCATGGTAATATCCTTTCATTTTTCTCTTTTGTACATATTGGTAAAATAGGTTTAATTTCATGTTTTGATTGATTTGTTAAGTTTTTTTGGTAGTTTAGTGTGTTAAATAAGGTTTTGTGGTGTTTTGGTAGTTGTTTGGAGGTTTGGAATGCTTGGTTTGGTGTAAAAATATAGAAAAATTGTGAAAAATAGAGCACCATCCACGCGCACGCGTCATGTATGCGTACGCGTGGATTGAATTTTTCCACTTCCCATACATTCACCCGAGAGTTATGCCTGAAGTGTGCCAACTTTGTGCCCCAGGGCACGCGCACGCATACCTTGCGCGTACGCGTCGACTCTCTGCTTTGTCATGCACGCGTACGCGTCAACCGCGCGTACGCGTCGCTTCCATTTCATCAATCTACGCTTACGCGCACATGACGCGCACGCGTGGATTGCCCTGTTTCACCCACCTTCTTTTCTTCTCTTCTTTCCATTTCTTTCCTTCCCCTCCTCTCTTTCCACCCTTCAATTATCATCCAACACTACCAAACACCATCCATAACCACTTCTTTTAGTTAGTTAGTTAATTGTTTAATTAGCACATTTTCATTTTGTTTTCTATTTTTCTTTATAAGTGTTGGATTATTAATATTGTTTACTGTTTCTTGCTGCTAATTATTGATGAGATGTTATTTAACACCATTATTTTTAATTTTTATTATTGGATTTAATTGTTGAGGTTATATTTTGTCACTTAGTTTTGAGTCTTCATGTTTAACATTTGTGAGCACCAAGTGAATGTTACATCGCCTTTAAGCTTCTTAACTCTTTTGAATTGCATGTTTTGGCCACCATGCATTCATCATCTATTGTTAGGCAATTGTATATTATCATTGCATTTTTTTAGGTGATGCTTGTTTATGGTTTATCCTTATTCACATCACTTATTTCATGCATTGAGATTGTAGAATTGTGAAATTGGATCAAAGCTTACCTAGTGACATATTTTTGAGCTTTGTAAAGCTTTGTGGGCCATGCTTGCTATGTGATTGATTTCTGATGAGCGGATAATTTATACGCTTTTTGACATTGTTTTTAGTATGTTTTTAGTAGAATCTAGTTACTTTTAGGGATGTTTTCATTAGTTTTTATGTTAAATTCATATTTCTGGACTTTACTATGAGTTTGTGTATTTTTCTGTGATTTCAGGTATTTTCTGGCTGAAATTGAGGGACTTGAGCAAAAATACACAAACCAAGTGGGCCCCGGAAGTGGATTTATGCATCAATTACTTACTCATGTAAACCCTAGTAGCTAGTTTATTATAAATAGGACAAAAACTATTTTCAAAAATCACTAACTCTTTTTCAAAAATTATTTTCGAAAATTCCTCCTCTTCCATCTTATTCTATTTATTTATTCATCTACTAACATCTCATCTCACATCTCAACCCTCCTCACAGTTGTGTTTCTTCCATTATATTACATTCTTTGTCTCCCCCTCTTCTTCTACTCACACAAAGATCCCTATACTGTGGTATAAAGGATCTCTATTATTATTATTATTATTTTTTTTTGTGCCCTCTTCTTTGTCATATGAGCAGGAGCAAGGACAAGAATATTCTCGTTGAAGCAGATCCGGAACCTGAAAGGACTCTAAAGAGAAAATTAAGAGAAGCTAAATTGCAACAATCCAGAAATAACCTTTCAAAAATTTTCGAACAGGAAGAGGAGATGATCACCTCTCTTAAATGAAAAATATTTTAATTCAAAAGAACAAGAAGTACATGAGTTTCGAATTTATCCTTGAACCTAGTTTAATTATATCGATGTGGTGACAATGCTTCTTGTTTTCTGAATGAATGTTTGAACAGTGCATATGTCTTTTGAAGTTGTTGTTTAAGAATGTTAAATATGTTGGCCCTTGAAAGAATGATGACTAGGAGACATGTTATTTGATAATCTGAAAAATCATAAAAATGATTCTTGAAGCAAGAAAAAGTAGCAAAGAACAAAGCTTGCAGAAAAAAAAATTTATAGGCGAAAAAAAAAATAGAAAAATAAGAAAAAGAAAAAGCAAGCAGAAAAAGCCAATAACCCTTAAAACCAAAAGGCAAGGGCAAATAAAAAGGATCCCAAGGCTTTGAGCATCAGTGGATAGGAGGGCCTAAAGGAATAAAATCCTGGTCTCTGGTCTTAAACCAAGCTCTCCCTATCCATGTGCTTGCTTTAGGATGCTGTTGGATTCTGACCTCCCTGCACTCAAAGTAGATTTTCTGGAGCTACAGAACTCGAAATGGCGCGCTTCTAATTGCTTTGGAAAGTAGACATCCAGGGCTTTCCAGAAATATATAATAGTTCATACTTTAGCCAAGAATAAACGACGTAAACTGGCGTTCAACGCCAGCTTTCTGCCCAAATCTGGCGTCCAGCGCCAGAAAAGGAGCCAAAACCAGAGTTGAACGCCCAAACTGGCACAAAAACTGGCGTTCAACTCCAAGAAGGACCTCTACACTTGCAACACTCAAGCTCATCCCAAACACACACCAAGTGGGCCCCGGAAGTGGATTTATGCATCAATTACTTACTCATGTAAACCCTAGTAGCTAGTTTATTATAAATAGGACCTTTCACTATTGTATTAGACGTCCTTTTGACCATCCTGGATCCTGGATTGTATTTTGATCCTGTGATCATGTTTTGGGGGCTGGCCATCTCGGCCATGCCTGGACCTTTCACTTATGTATTTTCAACGGTAGAGTTTCTACATTCCAAAGATTAAGGTGTGGAGCTCTGCTGTTCCTCAAAGATTAATGCAAAGTACTACTGTTTTCTATCCAATTCATCTTATTTCGCTTCTAATATATCCATTCGCACCCAAGAACGTGATGAAGGTGATGATTATGTGTGACGCTCATCACCATTCTCCCCTATGAGCACGTGCCTGACAAACACTTCCGTTCTACATGAAATAAGCTAGAATGAATATCTCTTAGATCTCTTAACCGGAATCTTTGTGGCGTAAGCTAGAATGATGGCGGCATTCAAGAGAATCCGGAAAGTCTAAACCTTGTCTGTGGTATTCCGAGTAGGATTCAATGATTGAATGACTATGACGAGCTTCAAACTCGCGATTGTTGGGCGTTAGTGACAGACGCAAAAGGAGGATGAATCCTATTCCAGCATGATCGAGAACCGACAGATGATTAGCCGTGCTGTGATAGAGCATGTGAGCATATTTTTCACTGAGAGGAGGGGATGTAGCCACTGACAACGGTGATGCCCTTGCATAAAGCCAGCCATGGAAAGAAGTAAGACTGATTGGATGAAGATAGCATGAAAGCAGAGGTTCAGAGGAACGAAAAGCATCTCCATTCGCTTATCTGAAATTCCTATCAATGATTTACATTAGTACCTCTATCCCTATTTTATTATTTATTATTCAAAAACATCATTATCAATTCATATCTGCCTGACTGAGATTTGCAAGGTGACCATAGCTTGCTTCATACCAACAATCTCCGTGGGATTCGACCCTTACTCACGTAAGGTATTACTTGGACGACCCAGTGCACTTGCTGGTTAGTTGTATCGAAGTTGTGAACCATGGTATTGGCACCATGTTCTTGGCGCCATTGCCAGGGAAAGAAAGAGCCATGAATTTTACATAATTAAAGTGTAATCACGATTACGCGTACCAAGTTGCTCACGTTGCCAGGGATTGTTCGAGCCTAGACATCACAATTTCGTGCACGAAGTTTTTGGCGCCGTTGTCGGGGATTGTTTGAGTTTGGACAACTGACGGTTCATCTTGTTGCTCAGATTAGGTAATTTTCTTTTTATTTTCTTTTCAAAAGAATGAGGATGTTACTGAAGAGCAAACTGCCAAGTTTCTTGGTGCAATCATGAAGCTGAATGCCAAATTATTTGGCATTGATACTTGGGAAGTTGAACCTCCCTTGTTCATCAATAAACTAAGTGATCTGGATCAACTGACATTGCCTCAGAAAAGACAGGATCCTGGAAAGTTCATAATACCCTGTACCATAGGCACCATGATCTTTAAGGCTCTATGTGACCTTGGTTCAGGAATAAACCTCATGCCCCTCTCTGTAATAGAAAAAATGGGAATCTATGGGGTGCAAACTGCTAAAATCTCATTAGAGATGGCAGATAATTCCAGAAAACAGGCTTATGGACAAGTAGAGGACGTGTTAGTAAAGGTTGAAGGCCTTTACATCCCTGCTGATTTCATAGTCCTGGGTACTGGAAAGGAAGAGGATGAATCTATCATCCTAGGAAGACCTTTCCTGGCCACAGCAAGAGCTGTGATTGATGTTGACAGAGGTATAATTAAAGTGTAATCACGATTACGCGTACCAAGTTGCTCACGTTGCCAGGGATTGTTCGAGCCTGGACATCACAATTTCGTGCACCAATTTCCACTTCTATCTTCTTTCTCCTATGTTCCATAGCATCCATGTGTTTTACCTCTATGTCACTTAGGTGTTGCAACAACTTCAATATGTGTTATTGATTGTTGTGTGAGTTTCATATACCATTTTGTTCACTAAGTCTACCTACAAATCAATCAATGTCCATGCATTATCCAATTTCACAATTGTTTGATTTTTGCTTGAATGCTTTCATGCTTCTTCAGTACTTGTTTGGTTGCCTTAACCTACAAGTATTTTAAAGTATCCTAAGCACACTAGAATGAGTGAAGTGCATGTTCTCCTTTGTGTAATTGTGACATCACTTTTGTACTAGCGTGTGTGTGTGTTCTAAACCGCGCGTAATTTTAGAACCCACACACCTATTTTTCATTAATGTCACATTAATTCACTCACTCCATTCTAGTGGTTCTTACCTCATTCCAACAATTCACGCTTCCTTGCTTTTTTATGTTTTCATCTTATGGTGTTTATTTTGTTTTTCATGATTGATGCACCATAAGCAAAAACAGAAGCGGAAGGAAGAACACGCAGCACCGGTTAACCTGCCAGCTGAAGGTGGCAACTCGGAAAGTCGCCGTACCCCCTTGCTCATTTTTAGTGCACCGAGGACGGTGCAAATTTTTAAGTGTGGGGAGGTCGTCCGACCATTCGGCGTTTTTGGATAACAAGTTTCTAATCCCAACACTCTTGCATTTCATTTTAGGATTTTTAGTTGCACTTTCTCATTTTGCATATGTATATATTAAGCTTAGTCAAAATCATGATATTTTCCAAGGATTTTATCTATAGGGCACCCCTATTGATTGAAATTTTTTTTTTTAGAACTTGCTTGAATTTTATACTTTGTAGATCATGTTTTGAGATAAGAACACAAGCATGTGAGATTTGAGCCTAATTGTGTGGTTACATCATACATAACCACTTACTTTCATTCTTGTGTGTATTATTCTCTTCCTATGATTGTAATATGTGATTTATTTGATTCTTTATGTCCATTACTTTGTGTACACATGCATTTATATGATTGAGGCCATCGTTCAAATAGCTCACTCACCCAAATAGCCTTCCTTTTATCTTCCATTTTTAGCCTATGCTTAACCCATTTGTTCTTAATTGTAGCACATTACAAGCCTAAGCGAAAAACAATAAATGTCCCTTGTTTGGATATTTGATTAGCTTAGACTAGTGAGAGTGTCCATCATTTGATTTTGGAGAAGTCGGGAACAGTGGGTAGAGATAAAAGTGTGTTTACGTTTTTGTTGAAAAATTATGGGATTGGGTACATATTCATGTATTAATCATGCGTAAACCATATGCATTGATGTTATTGTATATATTTTAGTTTGAAAAAAAAAGAAAATAAATAATAGAAATAGAAAAAGAAAGACAAAGAATTGCAATAAAAAGGGACAAAATGCCCAAAGTGAAGTTCAATAATAACCAATGCATATGTATGGTGATCAAAAGGGAATGCATGAGTGTGTGAAAAAGTGAAGAATGGATAGCTAGGTTTGTTTAGAATTGTATAGGTTGTCATAGGTTAGGTGGAAAGTTTAAGTTGATCAAAGATTCAAATCTCTAGCTCACTTGACCATATGCATCCTACCTTGACCCTAGCCCCATTACAACCTATGGGAAAGCCCTCATGATATTTGTATGCATGCATGAATTAATTGTTGATTGTTAGATGAAAAACAAATCTTGAAAAGCATGATTAAGGGAGAATTGAGTGAATCAACCCCATACACTTGAGTGACTAGAGCGGATACACATTCGGTGAGGGTTCGATTGCTCAATTACATGTTTCCACCCATGATCATCTCTTTTCTTGCAAGTTTGTAAAATCTTTTTAATAATTCAATTCAATTGTGGGTTTGATTTGACTGCTATGGCTTTAGCCCTTGTACTTAAATATGTTTTCTTGGAAGTTGACTTGTTTTGACCAAGTGGATGCATTCATGTAGATAAATTGCATATAGATAGATTGCATTTAGTTAGTTTGCATTGAATAAATGCTGATACCCTTTTGCTTATTTCTTGACTTTAGCATGATGACATGCTTAGTTTAAGTGTGGGGAGATTTGATAAACCCCAATTTTGTGGTTTATCTTGTGCTTAATTTGGAAAATTTTATCACATTTTTCCACATTTATTCAATAAAATAGCATGGTTTTGTAATTCTCCCTTGAATTGTGCTTAAGTGTAAAAACATGCTTTTTAGGCCCTTAAATTAGTAATTTTAATTCACTTTAATTCCATTCGATACCTGATGTGTTTGTTGAGTGATTTCAGGTTCATAAGGCAAGTATTGGATGGAAGAAGTGAGGAGAAAAGCATGCAAAGTGGGAGAACTCATGAAGAAATGAAGGAACTGCAAAGCTGTCAAGGCTGACCTCTTCTCACTCAATCGACCATAACTTGAGCTACAAAGGTCCAAATGAGGCAGTTCTAGTTGCGTTGGAAAGCTAATATCCAGGGCTTCAAAATGATATAAAATTTGCCATAGTTGCTTCGCGTTTAGGGATGCGCACATGCACTATACGCGTACGTGCTGATAGAGCACGTGATTCACTAAAGTGAAATCGTGGCCAGCAATTTGTAGAGCATTTTGGGCCCAATCCAACTCATTTCTAGTGATATTTCATGCAAAATTCAAGCTTGGGCAAGGGGGGAGCAATTTTTTGTAACTTAGCATCATGTAGATTAGTTTCTAGAGAGAGAAGCTCCCTTTTCTCTCTAGAATTAGGATTCTTAGGCTATTTTGCATCTTAGATCTAGGTCCAACTTCATGTTTTCATCTTGTTTCCTTTATGATTTCTTGTGCCTACTACTTGATTCTCTTAGTTTTCATGTTAATTTCTCTTTTATATTTCTTTTGTGATGATGAACTCATGTTGGATTTGATTTACATTTAATAAAATTTAATGTTTGATGTTCTTTTATTGGTGATTTAAGTTGTGGATTTACTTTCCTTGTAATTGGTAGTTGTTAAATTTTATTGTTCTTGCACTTTTACCATGCTTTCCATTTGTACCCACCAAGTGTTTGACAAAATGCTTGGTTGGGCTTTAGAGTAGACTTTGAGCATTCTTTGCTTGGAAGGAGTAATTAGGTGATCTTGAGTCATTAAGACCCAACTCTTGTTGGCGATCTAGAGTTGTTAGCTAGTATTGTTTCCATTAACTCTAATCTCTTGCTAATCCAATTAGTGAGTTGATTAGGACCTTTGGATTGAAATTAGCTAGTCTTGTTAGACTTTCTTCGAGTGTGAAGATAATGTGATACCTTCTTCCATCTTCAGGGATGACGTAATGAGATAAATTCTTGTTTATTATTGTAGTATGATTGATTTATCTTGTTTGATATTCTTTCTATGTGAAGATGACATGATACCTTCTTCCATTTGTTGGAGTTGACTAGATAAGATGAATTAATCATTGTACGACTAGGATAGAAAGCCTACATTCTCAATCTTTGCCATGAATATCTCTCTCTTTATTTACTTGCTTTCTCTTATTTACCTTGCTTTCTTTAATTTACTTGCTTGATTTACTTTTCTTGCCCCTCTTATAAACCAAAACCCTTGCATTCTCATAGCCAATAATTAACCATTTCATTGCAATTTCTTGTGAGACGACCCGGAGTCTAAATACTTCGGTTAATTTTCATTGGGGTTTGTACATGTGACAAAACCGAAATTTAATTTGATTTGAGGATTGTCTATTGGTTTGGACTATACTAACAACGGAATTATTTTGTGAAATTCCAAACCGGTATAAATCCTTGCAATCAAGCATCATCCAGACTTCTTGCCCAATCCCTTCTACGGGTACATACAGTCCGTTCCAGGATTCGTTTTAGTTCTCTATTTGAGACTTCAGCCTGTCCATTTGTCTGTGGATGATATGGGGTCGCCACTTTATGGTTAATTCCATATCGGACCAGAGCAGAGTCAATCTGTTTATTGTAGAAATGAGTGCCTCCATCACTGATCAGTATCCTAAGGACACCGAACCTACTGAAAATATGCTTCTGGAGGAACTTCATTACTATCTTAGTATCATTAGTGGGTGTTGCAATTGCCTCTACCCATTTAGATACATAGTCTACTACCAGTAGAATATAAGTGTTTGAGTATGATGGTGGGAAAGGCCCCATGAAGTCAATACCCCATACATCAAACAACTCAATCTCTAGGATCCCTTGCTGAGACATGGCATAACCGTGAGGTAGATTGCCAGCTCTCTGGAAACTGTCACAGTTATATACAAACTCTCGGGAGTCTCTATAGAGAATAGGCCAGTAGAAACCACATTGGAGAACCTTTGTGGCTGTTCACTCACCTCCAAAGTGTCCTCCATATTGTGATCCATGGCAATGCCATAGGATCTTCTGTGCCTCTTCTCTAGGCACACATCTACGGATTACTCCATCTGCACATCTCTTAAAGAGATATGGTTCATCCCATAAGTAGTACTTTGCATCAGAAATCAATTTTTTCGTTTGCTGCTTACTATACTCTTTGGGTGTGAATCTTACAGCTTTACAGTTTGCAATGTCTGCAAACCATGGTACTTCCTGAATGGCAAGGAGTTATTCATCCAGAAAAGTTTCAGAGATCTCAGTAGGAGGGAGGGGTGCTCCTGCTACTGGCTCTATCCGGGACAAATGATCAGCTACTTAGTTCTCTGTCCCTTTTTTGTCTCTTATCTCTATATCAAACTCTTGCAGAAGTAACGCCCATCTTATGAGCCTGGGTTTTGAATCATGCTTTGTGAGGAGATATTTAGAGCAGCATGGTCAGTGTACACAATCACTTTTGATCCCACTAAATAGAATCTGAACTTGTCAATGGCATAAACCACTGCAAGCAACTCCTTTTCTGTTGTTGTGTAATTCTTCTGTGCATCATTTAGAACACGGCTAGCATAATAAATGACATGCAGAAGATTGTTATGCCTCTGTCCCAATACTGCACCAATGGCATGATCACTAGCATCACACATTAGTTCGAATGGTAATGACCAGTCTGGTGTAGAAATGACTGATGCTGTGACCAGCTTAGCTTTCAGAGTCTCAAACGCCTGCAGACACTCTGTGACAAAGATAAATGGCATGTCAGCAGCTAGCAGATTGTTCAGAGGTTTTGTAATTTTTGAAATATCCTTTATAAACCTCCTATAGAATCCTGCATGCCCTAGGAAGCTTCTGATTGCCTTAACATTAGTAGGTGGTGGTAATTTTTCAATTATCTCTACCTTAGCTTGATCCACCTCTATTCCCTTGTTTGAAATTTTGTGCCCAATGACAATTCCTTCAGTAACCATGAAGTGACATTTTTTCCAGTTTAAAACCAGGTTAGTCTCTTGGCATCTTCTCAGAACAAGTTCTAGATGGTCAAGACAGGAGCTGAATGAGTCTCCAAATACTGAGAAGTCATCCATGAAGACTTCCAGAAATTTCTCTACTATATCAGAGAAGATAGAAAGCATGCACCTCTGAAAGGTTGCAGGTGCATTGCACAGACCAAATGGCATCCTTCTGTAGGCAAATACTCTAGAAGGACATGTGAATGCTGTTTTCTCTTGGTCCTGAGGATCTACTACAATTTGGTTGTAACCTGAATAGCCATCCAAAAAGCAGTAGTATTCATGACCTGCTAGTCTCTCTAGCATCTGGTCTATGAATGGTAAAGGAAAATGATCCTTTCTGGTGGCTGTATTGAGTCTTCTGTAGTCAATACACATACGCCACCCTATAACTGTTCTTATAGGAACCAGTTCATTTTTTCATTATGAACCACTGTCATGCCTCCTTTCTTGGGGACAACTTGGATAGGGCTCACCCGGGCTATTAGAAATAGGATAAATAATCCCAGTCTCTAGTAGCTTAGTGACCTCTTTCTGCACTACCTCCTTCATGGCTGGATTCAGCCGCCTCTGTGGTTGAACCACTGGCTTAGCATCATCCTCCAATAAGATCTTGTGCATGCATCTGGCTGGGCTAATGCCCTTAAGATCACTTATGGACCACCCAAGAGCTATCTTGTGTGTCCTTAGCACCTGAATTAATGCTTTCTCTTCCTGTGGTTTTAAAATAGAGCTGATGATCACAGGAAAAGTGTTATTTTCTCCCAGAAATGCATATTTCAGGGATGGTGGTAGTGGTTTGAGCTCATGTTTAGGAGGCGTCTCCTCTTCCTAAGGAGTTTTCAGAGGTTCTTCTGTTTTCTTTGGTTCCTCCAGATCAGGCTGAACATTTTTAAAAATGTTCTCTAGCTCTGATTCGAGACTCTCAGTCATATTGACCTCTTCCACCAAGGAGTCAATAATATCAGCACTCATACAGTCTTTTGATGTGTCTGGATGCTGCATAGCTTTGACAGCATTCAATTTGAATTCATCCTCATTGTCAATGATATCCACTATCTTCCCTTTTTGGACGTCAATGAGGGTTTGTCCAGTTGCTAAGAAAGGTCTTCCTAGAATCAGAGTTGCACTCTTGTGCTCCTCTATTTCTAGCACTACAAAGTCAGTGGGAAAGGAAAATGGCCTAACCTTGACAATCATGTCCTCAATTACGCCTGATGGAATCTTAATGGAGCCATCAGTAAGTTGGAGGCATATCCGGGTTGGTTTAACTTCATCAGTCAAACCAAGCTTTTTGATAGTGGATGCAGGTATTAAGTTGATACTTGCCCCAAGATCACATAGAGCTGTCTTCGTACAAGCACCCTCTAATGTGCATGGTATCATAAAGCTTCCGGGATCTTTAAGCTTCTCTGGTAGGCTTTTCAGAATTACTGCACTACATTCTTCAGTGAGGAAAACGTTTTCAGTTTCTCTCCAATCCTTCTTATGACTTAAGATCTCTTTCATGAACTTAGCATAAGAAGGTATTTGCTCAAGTACCTCTGCAAACGGAATGTTTATTTCAAGTCCTGAGATAGTCTGCAAAGCGGGAAAATTGTTTATCCTGTTCCGCTTGGTAGAGTTTCTGAGGATAAGGCATCTTGGCTTTATATTCTTCAACCTTAGTTCCTGCAGGCTTATTTCCTATAGAAGGGGTTGGAGAAGCCTGCTTAAGGGGGTTGTTATCAGCACTTGTAGGTGTCTGACCCCTCACTGGCGTTTGAATGCCAGAAGTGGGTGCGGCATGGGCATTTAACGCCAGATTGCCACACTTTTCTGGTGTTTGAACGCCAGATTTGGCTTCCCATTGGGCGTTTAACGCCACTTTTTCACCCTTTTCTGGCGTTTGAATGCCAGAATCATTCCTCTCTGGGCTCTCACTGTCCTCAGAGAGATTCTGGGCAGTGGGTTGGTCATCCTCGGTTAGTTGTTCCTTTCTTGGCTTTCTGCTGCCTTGAGTTGAAGTATTCAATGTCTTCCCAGTCCTTAAATGAACAGCTTGGCATTCTTCTATTATCTATTTAGATAGCTGCTGTCTTGTCTGATTTAATTGTTTTTCCATATTCTGGTTAGCATCTTTGGTTTCTTGCAGCATCTCTTTAAATTCTGCTAACTGTTTTGTTATAGAAAATAGTTGCTGATTGAGTTCAACAATTTGTTCTGGAGGACTAAGTTCAGTGGATATTGCCTCAGCCTCTTCTTTCATGGAGGACTCACTACTTAAGTACAGGTGCTGATTTCTAGCAACTGTATCAATGAGCTCTTGAGCCTCTTTAATTGTCTTTCTCATATGTATAGATCCACCAGCTGAGTGGTCTAGAGATATCTGGGCCTTTTCTGTAAGCCCATATTAGAAGATGTCTAACTGCACCCATTTTGAAAACATTTTAGAGGGAAATTTCCTTAGCATCCCTCTGTACCTCTCCCAAGCGTTATATAGAGATTCATTATCCTCTTGTTTAAAGCCTTGGATGTCTAGCCTTAGCTGTGTCATCCTTTTTGGAGGGAAATATTGATTCAGGAATTTGTTTGATAACTGTTTCCATGTTCTTATGCTTTCTGTAGGTTGGTTATTTAACCACCTCTTAGCTTGATCTTTTACAGCAAATAGAAACAGTAATAATCTGTAAACATCCTGATCTACTTCCTTATCACGTACTGTGTCAGCAATTTGTAAGAACTGTGCCAAAAATTCAGTAGATTCTTCCTGTGGAAGACCGGAATACTGGTAATTTTGTTGCACCATGAAAATGAGATGAGGGTTTAGCTCAAAATTGCTGGCTCTTATGGGTGGTATACAGATACTACTCCCATATGCAGCAGTAGTGGGGTTAGCATATGACCCCATAGTCCTTCTGGACTGTTCATTTCCACTTAGGTCCATGATGGAGAAAGGGAGATGATGTGAATTGCAAATAAAATATATTATTGTTTTTATTTTATTTAATTAAGGATAAACCAAATTAAAAAGGAAATAAGATAAAATAAAATAAAGTAATTGGAAAATAAAATATAATTTTTGAAAACTAAAAAAATATAAAATAAAATAAAAAATTAGAATACTAAAATGATTAATTAATCAAAAAGATTTGAAAAATTTTGGATATGATTTTCGAAAAAAATGAAGAGAGAGAGAAAATGGTTAGGGAGTTTTGAAAAAGATGTCTTAAAATTAAAGATGCTTGTAAAAATAAATAAGTAAAAGAAAAGATTTGAAAGAGATATGATTTTAAAATTTGAAGATTGAAACTTTCTCAACAAGGAAATGCCAAACTTAAAATTTTTCAATCAAAATAATAAAATATTACAAGTAATTCGAAAACTATGAATAAGAAAAAGATTTTGAAAAATTTTATAAGAGATTTTCGAAAAATAATGAAAAAAAATTTGAAAAAGAATTTGTTGTGAAAAAGATTTAAGAAGATAATTTTTTTAAAATTGAAATTTTAACTTGCCTAACAAGAAACTACCAAATTTTAAAAATTTTGACTAAGTCAACCTAAGGAATTCGAAAATAATGAGCAAATAAAGGAAAAAGATATTTTATTGAATTTTTGAAATTAATGAGGAAAGAGAAAAATAATAAAATAACACCAAACTTAGAATTTTTAGATCAAAACAAAGAAAGAAAACAAGAAAACTTTGAATGTCAAGATGAACACCAAGAACACTTTGAAGATCAAGATGTTACACCAAGAACAAATTTTGGAAATTTTTAAGAAAATAGAAACACAAAGGACACCAAACTTAAAAGTTTTTATCCTTTGGACACTAATAATTTGAAATTACACAAGAAAACAAGAAAAGACACAAAACAAAAAAAACTAAAGATCAAACAGGGAAAATAAACAAGAACAACTTGAAGATTAAGAAAGAACTAAGAACATATAATTCGAAAAATTGAAAGAAAAATAAAATCATGCAATTGACACCAAACTTAAAACATGAAACTAAACTTAAACAGAAGACTAAATTATGAGGTTATTGGTTTTTTTTTTAATTTTCAAAAATAATTTAGAAAAAGAAAATAAGGATTTTAAAATTTTAATCAAAAATAATAATAGAAGACTCAATTTTAGTGACTCTAAACCAAAAAGAAAAATTTTTCCTAATCTAAGCAACAAAATAAACCGTCAGTTGTCCAAACTCGAACAATCCTCGGCAACGGCGTCAAAAACTTGGTGCACGAAATTGTGATTCACACTTTTCACAACTCCGCACAACAAACCAGCAAGTGCACTGGGTCGTCCAAGTAATACCTTACGTGAGTAAGGGTCGATCCCACGGAGATTGTCGGCTTGAATCAAGCTATGGTTATCTTGTAAATCTTAGTCAGGAGATTAATGATTAAATTGATTTTTGTTTATAAAAAGTAAATAACATAAAATAGATGGTACTTGTGATTCAGTAATGAGGAACAGGTTGAGGTTCCGAAGATGCTCTGTCGTCTGAATCTCTGCTTTCCTACTGTTTTCTTCTCCAAACACGCATGGCTTCCTTCAATGGCAAGCTGTATGATCCTCTCGGATGAAAAATACCAGGTACGATCTCTGCACGGCTAATCAACTGTCGGATTTCTCGTCTCGGATGAAAAATACCAAGTACAGCTACTGCACGGCTAATCATCTGTCAGTTCTCGCTAGCGTCGGAATAGAACCCTTGTCCCTTTGCACACTGTCACTGCGCCCAACATTCGCAAGTTTGAAGCTCGTCACAATCATCCCTTCCCAGATCCTACTCGGAATACCACAGACAAGGTTTAGACTTTCCAGATCCCAGGAATGCTGCCAATGATTCTAGCCTCTACCACGAAGATACTAATCTCACGGACTCGGTCCATGTATTAGATATCCAAGAGATACGCACTCAAGCTGTTGCGCAATGACTACGTTGAGCTCAGATAGAACGGGAGTGGTTGTCAGGCACGCGTTCATAGAATTGAGAATAATGATGAGTGTCACGGATCATCACACGCTCTATATTGAAGTACGAATGAGTATCTTAGAATAGAATCAAGCGTGATTGAATAGAAAATAGTACTAATTGCATTAATCCATTGAAACACAGCAGAGCTCCTCACCCCCACCTATGGGGTTTAGAGACTCATGCCGTAGAAGATACAATATGAAGTGTAAAATGTCATAAGGTACAAAATGAATCTCTAAAAGTAGTTTTTATACTAGACTAGTAACTTAGGTTTACAGAAAATGAGTAACTAAGTACAGACAGTGCAGAAACCCACTTCCGGGACCCACTTGGTGAGTGTTTGGGCTGAGCTTTCAAGATCTCACGTGAATATGCCTCAAATTGGAGTTAAATGCCACCCTGGGTGCCAAAATGGGCGTTTAACGCCAAGAATTATGCCAGTTCTGGCGTTTTACGCCAGAATGTCTTTGGCTGGCATTTAACACCAGTTTGGGCCATCAAATCTCGGGAAAAGTATGGATTATTATATATTGCTGGAAAGCCCAAGATGTCTACTTTCCAACGCAATTGAGAGCGCACCAATTGGGTTTTTGTAGCTCCAAAAAATCCACTTCGAGTGCAGGAGGGTCAGAATCCAACAGCATCTACAGTCCTTTCTCAGCCTCTGAATCAGATTTTTGCTCAGGTCCCTCAATTTCAGCCAGAAAATACCTGAAATTACAGAAAAACACATAAACTTATAGTAAAATCCAGAAATGTGAATTTTAACTAAAAACTAATAAAAATATAATAAAAAGTAACTAAAACATACTAAAAACTATCTAAAAACAATGCCAAAAAGGGTATAAATTATCCGCTCATCACTCTCATATGGTACATGGGATATGAAAGCTCCCCGGATCTTTTTTCTTTGGGAGTGCATCCTTCTTAATGAGGGCACTAAATTCCTTGTTCATTGTCACTGTTTGTCCCCCTTTTAAGGTTCCTTTCTTGGTTGCAGCTCTTTCATGAACTTGATGTATGTGGGCATCTGTTGGAGAATTTTGATGAAGGGGATGTTGACACTGAGAGATGCAAACATGTCTAGGAATCTTGAATACGACATGTCTTTCTCACTTCCCCTGAGTCTCTGAGGAAATGGTGCTTGTGGCACAAAAGGCTTGAGGGATTCTTTCTCTTTTTGTTCCTTCCTCTGTTTAGAGCTAGCCATTTCTTCTATCTCCCTTACATTCTTCCTTGACTCTCCTTCATCATGCTCTGAGTGTCTGGAGCATTCTTTCTTTAGAGCTTCTTCACTGCTTAGATTGATTGACTTGCATTCTTCCCACCTTATTTTCTTGGTCTTTCCTCTTAGGTTCTTTTCAGTATCACTTGAGAAGCTGTCGGTGGGCTTGGGAAATTGCTGTGAAAGATGTCCTACCTGAGATTCGAGATTCTTAAGAACCTCCCCTCGGCTTTTTATATTACCTCTCACTTCTTCTCTGAATTTCTTCATGTCTTCACACTCCTTGCTAAGGTATGCAAGCATGGCTTCCATTTTGGCCATCCTGTCATCATCATGTGGTGATGGTTGGTTGGAATGAGGGTGTTGAGAGTGGTTATTGTGGCTTTGGTATGGTGGCTGTGAGTAAGTGTTTTGTGTGGTCTGGTATGGTTTTTGGTTGGAGTTTTGGTGAGTGGAGTTGTTGTACTAGTTTTGATTTTGGGATCGGTGGTCCTGGCCTTGGTTTTGTTGGTTCTCCCACCCAAAGTTTGGGTGGTTCCTCCAACCAGAGTTATAGGTTTTAGAATAGGGATCATTAGCTTGCCTAGATGAATTTCCAAGGTAATTAGCTTCCTCCCAGTTAACTCTTTCTTCTATGTCCAATTCTTCTTGTGGTGATGGTTGAGTGTGGATAGCTGCAGCTTGATTCTTCTCCATTTGCTTGGTCAATTCAGCCAGTTGCTTGGTGATCATCTTGTTCTGGGCCAAGATTGCATCCATATGGTTTAATTCCAAGACTCCCCTATTGTTGCTCCTATCTGAGGCATAAAAGTACTCATTGTCAGCCACTGTCTCTATAACATCAATGGCTTCTTTAATGGTCTTCTTGTTTAGGGAGCCTCCAGATGAGTGGTCTACAACTTTCTTTGATTCATGACTTAGCCTTTCATAAAAGATATGAATTTGCACCCACTCATTAAACATATCAGGGGGCATTTCCTTGTCAAATATTTAAATCTCTCCCAGACTTCATAAAGAGTCTCACCATCCTATTGTCTGAATGTCTGCACTTCGGTTCTTAGCCTGTTTACCTTTTGTGGAGGATAGAACCTCGTTAAGAATCTGTTCATTACATCTTCCCATGTTGTCAAGCTTTCCTTGGGGAATGATTCCAGCCATTTTGATGCTTTGTCCTTAAAATAAAATGGAAATAGTAGCAATCTATAGGTGTCGAGATGAACACCATTGGATTTAACTGTGTCACATATCCTTTGGAATTTAGTGAGATGCTCATTAGGATCCTCTTGTGCACTTCCTCCAAAAGAACAGTTGTTCTGGACAAGAGTTATGAGCTGAGGCTTTAATTCGAAATTATTAGCATGAATAGTTGGCTTTTGAATGCTGCTACCACAATTTCCTAGATTTGGATTGATGTCGGATCCCAGAACTCTCCTCTCTTGTCCAGCAGGGTTGCCTCCACCTCTTCTAGCATGATTGTTCACCTCTCCTTCATGATGGTTTTCCATATCATCCTCCATGGTTATATCCAAGTACTCCTCCTCTTTTTCTGCACCAACTACCCTCTTTCCTCTTGCTTCCCTTCTTAATCTTAGGAAGGTTCTTTTCGATTCACTATCAAAGGAGGTTGAAACCTCTCTTCTACCTGTCATACAATGAACAAGTACAAGAAACAGCAAGTGTAGAGTCTACTAAAACAGAATATAGTTAGCTTGATTAGAGCAATTCATCAAATAGTTAGTAGGTTAGCTTGCTGGAAAGTAAAGAAGTAAGAGAAATTAAAGAGAAGTAAAAAAAATTACAGAGAACAAAAATGAACAACTGAAAGTAAAATAGAATTAATCAAAAGAAAAAGATGCTCAATCTAGTTATCCTCGAATTTAATAATTGTCAATACAAAACCAATCCCCGGCAACGACGCCATAAACTTGATTTACCCAAAAATTTGCTTCTCAACAAATTTCCTACCGGCAAGTGCACCGGATTGTCATCAAGTAAAAACTCACTGTAGAGTGAGGTCGAATCCTACAGGGATTGGTAGATTGATCAATGTTAATTAGAGAATTATGCTAGTTGAGCAAAATCAGATTTGGTTGAGAATTGCAGAATGTAAATTTGGCAAGAAACTTAAATTGCAAGAAATTAAATGACAGAAGCTTAAATTGCAAGAAATTAAATGGGAACGGGGATTAAGCATGAAATTAAAGAAGCAGAATGTAAAAGAAATGGTAGATCAGAGATGGGGAAGCTCATTGAGGTCAGGAGATGTGATAATTCTCTGGATCAAGTTCATTTTCATCTCTTCCTCAATCAATGCATTCATTAATCTCCTTGGCAATCTTAGGTGATTAGATCCCAATTCCTTGGCAATCTAATCTCTCTAAGCATGGACAATTGCCTAATTACTTGATTTAAGTGCTCATGGGAAGAGATGAAGATTGGTCACTGATTATACCACACAAATTCATAGATCAAAGTGTTGGTAGGATTACAGTCACTATATCCATCCAAACCCCAATCTAATCCATTGTGAGAAAGCAATTCTAGCATGATCTCCTCATTCCTCTTCTAAGGTTCCGAGGAGATCCAATTATGAATAGCTTCTTTCCCAAGATAACTATTCAATTGGATGAAGAACGAAAGCTATCTAGTAAAATCAAGAGAAAAGAAAGAAGAAGAAGAATGAAAACTAATATTGATCCATTGAATTACACAGAGCTCCCTAACCCAATGAAAGGGGTTTAGTTGTTTATAGCTCTCAAAATGGAAATTGGAATTGAAAGATACATTGCAAAAAAAAAATTAAACAGAAAGTAAATATGCAATGTAGTACAATTCAGAAAAAAAATATCCCCCAAAAAAGTTCTTCCTAACTTAAATTCTAAACTATTTATACACTCTCTTCCATTGATCTTCAATCTCTGAATTGGGCTTTTGGCCTTAATGGAATTAGGTTGAAATGGTTCCAATTGGTTTCCCTTGCTGTTGAGAAGAGATCTGTTTGAATTGCAGAGTTCTAGTGCTCACGTTGGAGTCAACGTTTGATAGCCAACGTTGACTCAAATGCCCTTTTTAAAAACCAGAAAATTTTTCTGTCATTGGCGTTTGACTCAACGTTGGAGAGTCAACGTTCCGCTACCCACCCGTACGCGTGCCTCACGCGTGCGCGTGGATGCAAAGATTTCGTTTTCCAGCTTTAAAAACATGCATGGGAGCGTTGGCCTCGGCGTTGGACCTCTAACGTTTCCTCCAACATTGGCATATTCACGCATGCATGTACTCCACGCGTACGCGTGCTGTGCTATTTTTCCCATCCATGCGTACGTGTTAATAACGCGTGCGCGTCGTTTCAAGTTTTTCAATTTCAAATTCTGGGCTCTTTATTGCGGACGTTGGAGGCTAGCGTTTGAGGCAACGTTAGTGACGCGTACCGTGATCCACGCGTACGCGTGGATGGTCAATTTTGTCATTCCACGCGTGCGCGTGACTCACGCTTACGCGTGGATATAGAAATTTTGCTCTTTCACGCGTACGTGTCATAGACGCGTACGCGTCACTGAAAAATCATTCAGCTCTAGAATTGAACATTTTATCACAACGTTGGGGGTAATGTTGGATATCCAACGCTCCCTCCAATGTGAGCCTCAGCCAATTATGCAGAGAATTGTTCTGCCTTTCTTCTAACGTTTGAGGCGATGTTGGTGGTCCAACTTGGCCGCGATCGTTGCTTTTTCTTCATCTTTTCCAGACTCCTTCTTCAACCTTCTTCCATGCTTTCTTTCACCTATCATCAACCAATACATGCATCAAAGCCTTGCTAAATTCATGAGAATTCTGATCATTCTTAGCATACAAGTAATTATAGCATAATTCTCATAAAATTGCATCAAATTTATCATGGTTGAATGAATCTAGGCATACATGAATTTCTACCCAATTTGTTTACTTATAGCTCATGAAAGTGCATAAAACCTATTAAAAATAAAGAAAAAGGCTAGAAAAACTAGCCTAAGATGCCCTGGAATCATCACCCTTGTCCAATGCTGCCTTTCTCGTATAATCCTCAGCAACTCGACTCTTATTTACCAGTTCAGAGAAAACTCAGATCTCCATCGGGGCCCACTGTACTTAGAATGTCACTCCGTAGACCACCTTCATATTTTATGCATTTCCATTCTTCAAAATCCCCTAGAGCACCCTAACAATTCCTAGAGAATCGGCATAGTTCCTCAAACCAACTGGTATACTCTGCCACTGACATAGGACCCTACTTCAGCTGTAATGACTCAAGTTCTTTCACCGTCCTTACTGAGTTTGGGAAATACTTCTTATAAAACTCGGATTGGAATACATCCCAAGGGATTGCAACATTATCTCACTGCAGAAGGAGTTGGGTCTCCTGCCACCAATACTGAGCTTCACACATCAGCTGATAAGTAGCAAACTCAACATACTGATCTTCAGGCACTTGTTGCGCTCGCAAAGCTCATTCCATTGCCTGAAACCAATTATCAGCCTCTATAGGATTTGTGGTTCCTCTAAAAGTTGGTGGGTTTATCTTCAGAAAAGTTGCTAAGGTCATCGGCCCATTTTCGGTGTTACCCCATTTTCGTTATTAACTTGCTGGCCAATGGCCTCAGCCGTTGCCTGCATAGCAATCACCATGTTTTCCAAAGCATTCATAAAGTTCACAAGATTATTCATAGTGGTTTTAGGTTCCGCATTAATATTTCGGCCTCTGCCTCGACCGGGTCTGCAACCACGAGTCATCATTTGGTTCCTGTTCATACCACACAAGTGATATTAAGGTGATCGATCTCAATATCTTAGGTCTAATGCTTCAAAGTTCCAAATGCATACTCATAAATAAATATGCCACATATATCAATTAGATATCCTAATTAGCATATACACACACACACACATGCCCAGAGTATGCCCAGAAGCATAGTCAGTCCGTTCCTCAGGCTCTACAGGAACTAACTGCTCTTATACCATAATGTAACACCCTACCATACAGAGCCTTATGCTTAAGTCGTAAAGCAGAGGTGGTAAGGTATTACGACCTCTAAAAGAAAAGACTTATATAAATATAGTTGAAAAGAATTTTATAATGAAGACCCTTAAAAAAAGAAGCTAAGAAAAAACGAAAAAAAAAATAGAAAATCGTATTGCACTCGTATGAATAAGCGTAAAACAGAATGGGCAAGATCAAAAGAAGGTTGAAAACATAATATACATATCAGAGTTTCAAAGCATAGATATCAAGCTCCAAACTCAACTTGCGAAGCTAAGGCCGGCCAGAGTATATATATATACAACCCAAAGCAAAACTAAAACTATAGAATAAACACCTGTTTCTCCAAGTCAATCTCTAGGAGGGACAAACATAAAATATATATAGAGGAGAATCTATATACATATATAAATAGCATAAATACAAAATACAGCATCCCAAAATAACCAAACTTTGCTCGCACAGGAAATTCTAGACGCTCAGCGAGGTGCCTCTCGACCTGCATCTAAAAAACAACAGAAATATGTATGGAATGAGAACTGGGGGTTTTCAGCATGGTAAAGGTACCCACATAGATAATATAAAATGTCCCGAAAAAGCCAGAGGCATTCCTAGAACTCCGACACTCAGATTTCAGCTTAAAGGTCCAACTAAACCAGAAATTAAGTAAGTTATCTAAGGTATTCAAGTTCTAAATATAACTTTAACCTAACACTCCAATTTCTGTCTCCTCCAACTCTCCAAATCACCGGTGGAACAACCCCCCTCACACCTCTGCCAAGAGGGGTTTCTCAGAAAACATACACATACAATTCAAGCAAGAAAAACACAGACAGAGGTGCAATTATGGAAAATAGAACAAGTAACAGATAAGCAGAGTTAAGTAATTAAGCAAACCAAAACAATGCACACCCAATAAAAACATACAAATGCACATGATGTATGCCTGTCCTATGGCTGATGAGTCTCATCTATCGGTTATATAGCCAACCCGACTGATGACAAGATAATTTATACGCTTTTTGGCATTATTTTTAGTATGTTTTTAGTAGGATCTAGTTACTTTTAGGGATGTTTTTATTAGTTTTTATATTAAATTCACATTTATGGACTTTACTATGAGTTTGTGTGTTTTTCTGTGATTTCAGGTATTTTCTGGCTGAAATTGAGGGACTTGAGCAAAAATCAGATTCAGAGGTTGAAGAAGGACTGCTGATGCTGTTGGATTCTGACCTCCCTGCACTCAAAGTAGATTTTCTGGAGCTACAGAACTCAAAATGGCGCACTTCCAATTGCGTTGGAAAGTAGACATCCAGGGATTTCTAGAAATATATAATAGTCCATACTTTGGTCGAGTTTAGATGACACAAAAGGGCGTTGAACGCCAGAAACACGTCATGAACTAGAGTTGAACGCCAAAAACACGTTACAACTTGGCGTTCAACTCCAAAAGAAACCTCTGCACGTGTAAACTTCAAGCTCAGCCCAAGCACACACCAAGTGGGCCCCGGAAGTGGATTTATGCATCAATTACTTACTTCTGTAAACCCTAGTAACTAGTTTAGTATAAATAGGACTTTTTACTATTGTATTTGACATCTTGGGACGTCTAGTTCTTAGATCATGGGGGCTGGCCATTCGGCCAGGCCTGAACCTTTCACTTATGTATTTTTCAACGGTAGAGTTTCTGCACTCCATAGATTAAGGTGTGGAGCTTTGCTGTTCCTCATGATTTAATGCAAAGTACTACTGTTTTATATTCAATTCAACTTATTCCGCTTCTAAGATATTCATTCGCACCCAAGAACATGATGAATGTGATGATTATGTGACACTCATCATCATT